>NC_045441.1:60979864-61111027 GCF_002776525.5 Piliocolobus tephrosceles
GTTTACACCATTCTCCTGCCTCCGCCTCCCAGGTAGCTGGGACTACAGGCGCCCGCCACCTCGCCCGGCTAGTTTTTTGTATTTTTTAGTAGAGACGGGGTTTCACAGTGTTAGCCAGGATGGTCTCGATCTCCTGACCTCGTGATCCACGCGTCTCGGCCTCCCAAAGTGCTGGGATTACAGGCTTGAGCCACCGCGCCCGGCCAGCACAGATGGTGTTTTTAAATAATGATTATAGAACATCACTCTGTACGTTTTAAATTGTTTCCAGTAAAGGGGAGGGCCTAAATAATCACAACTCAGTTAGTTAATTTATAATTAATATTTCACCTAAAAAGAAAATGGGCTTATTGTGGGAAAAAAATAATAACAGTGAAATGTTCATAGCAAATTTCATTGTAAAGTTGTTTCATAATTAGAGTTTTATCAGATGTTATATTGTAGCATTAGCAAACTGGAACATGCAGTAGTAAATATCGGCTGTAAGGGTTTTGGTCACTTCCTAAACTCTTTATAATTAAGGACTCTTAAAAATGTTTTTAGTGTTAGTTTTATTATGTCACCCAGTCATTAATATTTCAACATGGTAATAATCCAACTAAAATGTAATTTTCCAGTTAAAATCACAGTAACCAAGGTACCTTTTCAGTTAATAACAACATTGCCCAATATAACAAAAATTACAACTTCCCGAGAATTCCTGTAAAGCAGGATTTCTCAACCATGGCACTATTGACACTTCAGGGTAAATAATTCTTTGCTATGTGGGCTGTCCTGTGATTGCAGGATGTTTAGTAACATCTTTGGCATCTACCCGCTAAATGCCAATAGCACCTCCTTTCAGCTGTGACAACCAGGAGTGTGTCCAGATGTTGTTAAGTGACCCATGGCTTGGCTGAAAATCACTGCGGTAAGAGCTTAGGTGGCAAATAGTTTACCCTTTGGTGGTTGAGTTAGCCTAAGAATAAACCTAACTTTATGATCCTGAGTCACTCTTCTTTTTAAGTCATATTATCTTATCTCATTCTAAATCTAGCCTAGCAGAAAGCAATGTGCTCCATTTCTCCGCATGACTAATTTTGATGATTGAGTGCTTTAATGGATTTATAATTCAGACTGACTCTGTTATTTGCTATAGGTTCACTTTACAAAAATATCACAATTTGAATGACTTTTTTTTTCTAAGCATTACAAAGGGTAACAGAGACTGCATGTTTACAACAACCATACAAATATATTTTAAAATGGTGTTTCTATTCTTATCTCTAGGGTCTGCATCAATAAATAGATATATTATTAGAAGTCACAAGGAAAATTAAGAAACACCAGAGAATGAATTAGCTCAGCCATGCTTATATTTTCTTGGCATATTGGGCTATTATCTTTCTGAATCTCCTTCACTGGCCCACTTTTTATTTAGTCTGACTTATTTTCTCAGGGATGCATTTATTAAAACAAAAACACAAAGGCCTTTCAAATTTTGCTGAAGCTTCATTACAGTGGAGATAGGATCTAGAGGATCTGATGACAGAATCTCTTGCTCGCTCTCTCTCTCTCTCCCCCACTCTCTGACACACACACACACACACACACACACACACACACACACACACACAATTTCCTGTGATACGAGAAAGCAATGATGTATAAAATTAAAAAGAAAAACTATTTAGCACACCAACATGGCACATGTATACATATGTAACAAACCTGCACGTTATGCACATGTACCCTAGAACTTAAAGTATAATAAAAAAATAAATAAATAAATAAATAAAAAAAGAAATCATCCTATGAATAAATTACAATCATCCAAGTTTTGTATATTGGATACACAAATCTAATTTTGAAGAGCTATAAGCTTAAAATTTTCTAGTTTAAAATTTTATAGAGATTAATTCTAATCCATTTTTGATATGTCATAAAATAATCATATTATAATTAAAATAACAAAACCAGAAAGAAAAAAAAAAGAAAAACTATTTAGGTATTTTTAATGACAAAGGAAGAAGAAGTATGAAATTCATTTTTTATTAGCACCAACCAGATGTGAATATACATAAGACAAATTGAGGAATAAAGTACTCCCAAAGGTAAACTGTATTGAAACCCATTGCTCTCTGCATTCTCATTTGTAAAGAAAAAATGTATATATACACCTTAAAAACTTTACACTGTATGGTTTTGAAACAATGGATTCTAAAGTTAGCATATAAGGGGGATACATGAGTCATGAAAATTTTCTTGATGACAATTATTTTTAAAATATAATATCTGTTAGTAGTGAAAGAGTAAGTTCATGGTTGTCATTTTCCTGGGTTTAGGAGGGAAGAGTCAACAGAGAAATAGAGGTGATATTTATACCTGCTACATTCTAGGTATTTTATAATTTCTTTGTATATGCATTCGGTTATACAGAAAATATCTTAACTTTATTCTCATATCAATATAATTGTATTGATTTAGCCAGACATTTCTTGAGTATCTGTTATAGCCTATACTTTGTTAGGTGCTGAGATGTAATGATAGTAATGATAAGTAAAGCAAAAGCCCAAATATCCATGAGTTCCCAGTCTAGTGGAGAAAAAATTAATATACAGGTAATTGTAATGGGTGGACAAGGTAACTAGTATGAGATGAACCTGTGATCCTCAGCTGGGCAAGGAGAGTGAGGAAGGTGATACAACAGTACGGGCACCAAAGAAGAAGAGGCTGTAATCACATGCTCACTGGACCCTTAGCACATATATTGGAAGAGCAGAGGAGAAGGTGAGTAAGAGCAGAAGAAGCAAATGCAAGAGGTTTGAGTCAACACGAAAACTCTGCAGAGTTCTTTAAAGCCTTTGATGTGAATAGTTGTAGAGCACCTATGGTGGAAGAGTAAAAGGCAAGGCTTGGGACCAGGGATGGTGGCTCATGCCTGTAATTCCAGCACTTTTGGGGGCCAAGGCAGGTAGATCACAAGGTCAGGAGTTCAAGACCAGACTGGCCAAAATGGTGAAACCACGTCTCTACTAAAATTACAAAAATTAGCCAGGTGCAGTGGCAGACACCTGTAATCCCAGCTACTCAGGAGGCTGAGGCAGGAGAATTGCTTGAACCTGGGTGGCAGAGGTTGCAGTGAGCCAAGATCGCACCACTGCACTCCAGCCTGGGTGATAGAGTGAGACTCCATCTCAAAAACAAAAAACAAAAAAAAAAGACAAGGCTTGGGAAAGATACAGAACAGTTTTGAGAGCCCTCAATAACATTCCTTATCTGAGAAGTGCTCTCATTGTGCACTATCTACAATATATTTCTGAGTAATTCCCTTTGGTCATCACACATAAATCTGACTAATGTGTGCATTGGGTTACAGGTTAAAATTATCTTTGCAGGCTTGCTACCATTTAATTCTCAAAACAACTATATTTTGTGTAAAAGCAAACTCCCTTAGAGAGGCTAAGTTACTTAGTTTGCTAGTAACTGGTAATGGCAGGATTTGAACACAAATGCTCTGAACACCAAATCTCCATATTACTTGTGTTTTTCCCTAGTCATCAGTGTTATAAAGAACTGTGTATTAGGCCATTCTTACATTGCTATAAAGAAATATCCGAGACTGGGAATTTATAAAGAAAAGAGATTTAACTGGATTATGCAGGCTTTACAGGAAGCATGGTGCTGGCATCTGCTCACTGGCAAAAGGTGGAGGGGAAGTGGGCAGGTCTTACTTGACTGAGTCTAGTAAGGCCTTAGGAAGCTTACAATCATGGCAAAAGGCGAAGGGGGAGCAGGCATGCCATTTGGCAAAAGCAGGAGCAAGAAAGCAATTGGGGTGGGCAGGTGCCACATACTTCTAAAGGAACAGATCTGATGAGAACTCACTATCACAAAGACAGCACCAAGCTATGAGAGATCCACCCCCATAATCTACACACCTCCCTCCAGGCCACACCTCCAGCACTGGAGAATCTAATTTAACATGAGATTTGGATGGGGTCATGTATTGGAACTATATCATTTCACCACTGGCCCCTTCAAATCTTATGTCCTCACATTTCAAAATATAATCATCTGTTCTCAATAGTCCCCCCAAGGTCTTAACTCATTCCAGCATTAATCCAAAAGTCTCAAGTTCCAAACCCACAGTATTATCTGTAAATGAGTTTCTTTTATCTATGAGCTGTAAATAAATAAATAAATAAATAAATAAATAAATAAATAAAAATTAAGTTAGTTGCTTCCAAGATACAATGGGAGTTCAGGCATTGGGTAAACAGTCCCATTCCAAAAGACAGAAGTCATCAAAAAGAAAGGGGCTACATACCCCCATACAAGTTCAAAACCCCACAGGGCAGTCATTAAGTCTTAAAGCTCCAAAGTCATCTCCATTGACTATATGTCCCACATCCAGGGAAAATGGGTGCAGAAGGTGGGCTCTCCAGGCCTTAGGCAGCTCCACCTTGTGGCTTTGCAGGGTGCATGTCCTAAGGCTGCTCTCACAGGCTGGAGTTGAGTGACTGCCCCTTTTCTACATGCTGGGTGCAAGCTACTAGTATATCTACCATTCTCAGGTCTGGAGGATGGTGGCCCTCTTCCACAGTTCCACTAGGCAATGCCCCACTGGGGACTCTGTGTGGGGCTTCCAACTTCACATTTCTCCTCCACACTCCCTTAGTAGAGGTTCTCTGTGAGGGGCTCCATCACAACAGCAGGCTTCTGCCTGGACACAGAGACTTTCTCATATATCCTCTGAAATCTAGGCTGAGGCTACCAAGCCTCAACTCTTATACTCTGTGTACCTGAGTATGTAGAAGCTGCCTAAGCTTACAGCATGCACCCTCTGGAGCTATGGCCCAAGCTATACCTGGGTCCATTTGAGCCAAGGCTGGATCTGGAACAACCAGGATGTGGAGAACACTGTCCCAAGACTCTGCAGGGCAGCAAGGCCCTAGACCTGTCCTACAAAACCATTCTTCGCTCCTAGGCATTCAGGACTGTGATGAGAGGGGCTGCTGCCAAGGACTTGGAAATGCCTTCAAGGCCTTTTTCCTATTGTCTTGGCTATCAGCACTTGGCTCCCTGTTAGTTATGAAACTTTCTCTAGCAAATGGTTGCTCCTGAAAAAGCTTCTTCTTTATCTGCCACATGGCTGGGCTGTAAATTTCACAAACTTTTATGCTCTGCTCCCCTTTTAAATATGTTTCAACTTTAAGTCATTTCTTTGTACCTTCATCTGAGGTTAGGCTGTTAGAAGCAACCAAGTCACATTGAAATGTTTCAATGTTTAGAAATTTTTTCCACCAGATACCCTAAATTATCTTTGAAGTTTAAATTTCCACAGATCCCTAGGAAATGAACAGAATGCAACCAAGCATTCTTGGGAAACACAAGTGCAATGGGGATTTGGTATCCAGAGGATTTGTGTTCAAATCCTGCCATTATCAGTTAATAGAAAACTACGTACCTTAGCCTCTCTAAGAGAGTTTGTTCTTACACAAAATATGGTTGTTTTGAGAATTAATGGTAAGAAGCATGTGAAGATACTTTTAACCTGTAACCCACTGCACACACTAGTCTTATGTGTGGCAACCAAAGGGAATTAGTCAGACATAGAAGACAATGCATAATAAGAGTACTTCTCTGGGGCGTCTGTTCCAAGATGGCCAAATAGGAACAGCTCCAGTCTGCAGCTCCCAGCGTGATCAATGTAGAAGACAGGTGATTTCTGCATTTCCAACTGAAGTACCTGGTTCATCTCACTGGGACTGGTTGGACAATGGGTGCAGCCCATGGAGGGCTAGCCACAGTAGGATAGGGCATCACCTCACCCAGGAAGTCCAAGGTGTCGGGGGATTTCCCTTTCCTAGCCAAGGAAAGCCATGACAGACTGCACCTGGAAAATCAGGACATTGCCACCCAAATACTGCGCTTTTCCAATGGTCTTAGCAAATGGCACACCAGGAGATTATATCCCACACCTGGCTCAGTGGGTCCCACACCCACGGAGCCTTGCTCACTGCTACCACAGAAGTCCAAGATAGAACTGAGAGGCAGCAGCCTGGCTAGGGGAAGGGCGTCTACCATTGCTGAGGCTTACGTAGATAAAGATAAAGTGGCCTGGAAGCTTGAACTGGGTAGAGCCCATCGCAGCTCAAGGAGGCCTGCCTGCCTCTGCAGTCTCCACCTCTGGGGGCAGGGCAAAGCTGAACAAAAGGCAGCAGAAACTTCTACAGACCTAAAAGTCCCTGTCTGACAGTGCTGAAGAGAGCAGTGGTTCTCCCAGAATGGTGTTTGAGCTCTTGAGAACAGACTGCCTGCCTCTTCAAGTGAGTCCCTGAACCCCGTGTAGCCTAACTGGGAGACACCTCCCAGTAGGGGTCGACTGACACCTCATACAGCTAGATGCCCCTCTGAGACAAAGCTTCCAGAGGAAGGATCAGGCAGCAATATTTACTGTTCTGCAATATTTGCTGTTTTGCAGCCTCCGCTGGTGATACCCAGGCAAACAGGGTCTGGAGTGGACTTCCAGCAAACTCCAACAGACCTGCAGCTGAGGGTCCTGACTGTTAGAAGTAAAACTGAAAAACAGAAAGGAAGAGCATCAACATCAACAGAAAGGACATCCACACCAAAATCCCATCTGTAGGTCACCATCATCAAAGACTAAAGGTAGATAAAACCACAAAGGTGAGGAGAAACCAGAGCAGGAAAGCTGAAAATTCTAAAAACCAGAGCGCCTCTTCTCCTCCAAAGGATCACAGCGCCTCACCAGCAATGGAACAGAGCTGGATGGAGAATGACTTTGATGAGTTGACAGAAGTAGACCTCAGAAGGTCAGTAATAACAAACTTCTCCTAGCTAAAGGAGGATGTTTGAACCCATAGTAAGGAAGCTCAAAACCTTGAAAAAAATATTAGACGAATGGCAAACTAGAATAAACAGTATAAAGAAGAGCTTAAATGACTTGACGGAGCTGAAAACCATGGCACGAGAACTACGTGATGCATGCACAAGCTTCAGTAGCCAATTTGATCCACTGGAAGAAAGGGTATCAGTGACTGAAGATCAAATTAATGAAATGGAGTGAGAAGAGAAGTTTAGAGAAAAAAGAGTAAAAATAAATGAACAATGTCTCCAAGAAATATGGGACTATGTGAAAAGACCAAATCTACCTCTGATTGGTGTACCTGAAAGTGACAGGGAGAATGGAACCAAGTTGGAAAACACTCTTCAGGATATTATCCAGGAGAACCTCCCCAACCTAGCAAGGCAGGCCAACATTCAAATTCAGAAAACATAGAGAATACCACAAAGATAATCCTTGAGAAGAGCAACCCCAAGACACATAACTGTCAGATTCACCAAGGTTGAAATGAAGGAAAAAATGTTAAGGGAAGCCAGAGAGGAAGATCAGGTTACCCACAACGGGAAGCCCATCAGACTAACAGCAGATCTCTCAGCAGAAACTCTCCAAGCCAGGAGAGTGACTAACAGCAGATCTCTCAGCAGAAACTCTACAAGCCAGAAGAGTGACTAACAGCAGATCTCTCAGCAGAAACTCTACAAGCCAGAAGAGTGAGGGCCAATATTCAACATTCTTAAAGAAAAGAATTTTCAACCCAGAATTTCACATCCAAACTAAGCTTCATAAGTGAAAGAGAAATAAAATCCTTTCCAGACAAGCAAATGCTGAGAGAGTTTGTCACCACCAGGCCTGCCTTACAAGAGCTCCTGAAGGAAGCACTAAACATGGAAAGGAACAACCGGTACCAGTCACTGAAGAAACATGCCAAATTGTAATGATCGTCAATGCTAGGAAGAAACTGCATCAACTAATGGGCAAAACAACCAGCTAACATCATAATGACAGGACCAAATTCTCACATAAGAATATTAACCTTAAATGTAAATGGGCTAAATGCCCCAATTAAAAGACACAGACTGGCAAATTGGATAAAGAGTCAAGACCCATCAGTGTGCTGTATTCAGGAGACCCATGTCACATGCAGACACACATAGGCTCAAACTAAAGAGATGGCGGAAGATCTACCAAACAAATGGAAAGCAAAAAAAAAAAAAAAAAAAAAAAAAGCAGGGGTTGCAGTCCTAGTCTCTGATAAAACAGACTTTAAACCAACAAAGATCAAAGAAACAAAGAAGGTAATCACATAATGGTAAAGTGATCAATTCAACAAGAACTATCTTAAATATATATGCATCCAATACAGGAGAACCTAGATTCATAAAGCAAGTCCTTAGAGACCTACAAAGAGACTTAGACTCCCACACAATAATAATGGGAGACTTTAACACCCCACTGTTAATATTAGACAGATCAATGAGAGAGGTTAACAAGGTTATCTGGGACTTGAACTCAGCTCTGCACCAAGCATACCTAATAGAGAGATACAGAATTCTCCACCCCAAATCAACAGAATATACATTCTTCTCAGCACCACATCACACTTACTCCAAAGTTGACCACATAGTTGTAAGTAAAGCACTCCTTAGCAAATGTAAAAGAACAGAAATCACAACAAACTGTCTCTCAGACCACAGTGCAATCAAATTAGAACTCAAGATTAAGAAACTCACTCAAAACTGCACAACTACATGGAAACTGAAGAACCTGCTCCTGAATGACTACTGGGTAAATAATGAAAAGAAGGCAGAAATAAAGATATCCTTTGATGATAATCATCATCACATGAGAATTATCATCAATGAGAACAAAGACACAATGTATCAGATTCTCTGGGACACATTTAAAGCAATGTGTAGAGGGAAATTTATAGCACTAAATGCCCAGAAGAGAAAGCAGGAAATATCTAAAATCGACACCCTACCATCATAATTAAAAGAACTAGAGGAGCAAGAGCAAATGAATTCAAAAGCTACCAGAAGGCAAGAAATAACTAAGATCATAGCAGGACTGAAGGAGATATAGACACAAAAAAACCCTTCAAAAAAATCAATGAATCTAGGAGCCGGTTTTTCGAAAAGATCAACAAAATTGATAGACCACTAGCCAGACTAAGAAGAAAAGAGAAAAGAATCAAATAGATGCAATAAAAAACGATAAAGGGGATATCACCACTGATCCCACAGAAATACAAATGACCATCAGAGAATACTATGAACACCTCTATGCAAATAAACTAGAAAATCTAGAAGAAATGGATAAATTCCTGGACACATACACCCTCCCAAGACTAAACCAGGAACAAGTTGAATCCCTGAATAGACCAATAACAGGCTCTGAAATTGAGGCAATAATTAAGAGCCAAAAACAGTCCAGGACCAGATGAATTCACAGCTGAATCGTACCAGAGGTACAAAGAGGAGCTGGTACCATTCCTTCTGAAACTATTCCAATCAATAGAAAAAGAGGGAATCCTCCCTAACTCATTTTATGAGGCCAGCATCATCCTGATAACAAAGCCTGGCAGAGACATAACACAAAAAGAGAATTTTAGACCAATATCCCTGATAAACACTGATGCAAAATCCTCAATAAAATACTGGCAAATCGAATCCAGCAGCACATCAAAAAGCTTATCCACAATGATCAAGTTGGCTTCATCCCTGGGATGCAAGGCTAGTTCAATATGTGCAAATCAATAAACGTAATTCATCACATAAACACAACCAAAGACAAAAACCACAGGATTATCTCAATAGATGCCGAAAAGGCCTTCAACAAAATTCAACAGCCTTCCATGCTAAAAACTCTTAATAAACTAGGTATTGATGGAACATACCTCAAAATAATAAGACCTATTTACGACAAATCCACAGCCAATATCATACAGAATGGGAAAAACTGGAAGCATTCCCTTTGAAAACCGGTACAAGACAGGGATATCCTCTCTCACCACTCCTGTTCCACATAGTGTTGGAAGTTCTGGCCAGGGCAATCTGTCGGGAGAAAGAAATAAAGGGTATTCAATTAGGAAAAGAGGAAGTCAAATTGTCCCTGTTTGCAGATAACATGATTGTATATTTAGAAAACCCCATTGTCTCAGCCCAAAATCTCCATAAGCTGACAAGCAACTTCAGCAAAGTCTCAGGATACAAAATCAATGTGCAAATATCATAAGCATTCCTATACACGAATAACAGAAAGCCAAATCATGAGTGAACTCTCATTCACAATTGCTACAAAGAGAATAACATACCTAGGAATCCAGTTTACAAAGGATGTGAAGGACCTCTTCATGGAGAACTACAAATCACTGCTCAACGAAATGAAAGAGGACACAAACAAATGGAAGAACATTCCATGCTCATGGATAGGAAGAATCAATATCGTGAAAATGGCCATACTGTCCAAGGCAATTTATAGATTCAATGTCATTGCCATCAAGCCACTAATGACCTTCTTCACAGAATTGGAAGAAACTACTTTAAAGCTATATAGAACAAAAAAAAAGAGCCCACATTGCCAAGACAATCCTAAGGAAAAAGAACAAACCTGAAAGCATCACGCTACCTGACTTCAAACTATACTGCAAGGCTACAGTCACCAAAACAGCATGATACTGGTATCAAAACAGAGAGACAGACCAATGGAACATAACAGAGGCCTCAGAAATAACACCACACATCTACAACCATCTGATCATTGACAAACCTGACAAAAACAAGAAATGGAGAAAGGATTCCCTATTTAATAAATGTGCTGAGAAAACTGACTAGCCATATGTGGAAAGCTGAAACTGGATTCCTTCCTTACACCTTATACAAAAATTAATTCAAGATGGATTAAAGCCCTAAATGTTAGACCTAAAACCAGAAAAACCTGAGAAGAAAACCTAGGCAATATCATTCAGGACATAGGCATGGACAAGAACTTCATGACTAAAACACCAAAAGCAATGGCAACAAAAGCCAAAATACACAAATAGGATCAATTAAACTAAAGAGCTTTTGCACAGCAAAATAAACTACCAGTAGAGTGAACAGGCAACCTACAGAATGGAAGAAAATTTTTGCAATCTACCCATCTGACAAAGGGCTAATATTCAGAATCTACAAAGAACTTAAACAAATTTACAAGAAAAAAATCAAACAACCCCATCAAAAAATGGGCAAAGGATATGAACAGACACTTCTCAAAAGAAGACATTTATGCAGCCAACAGAGACATGAAAAAATGCTCATCATCACTGGTCATTAGAGAAATGCAAATCAAAACCACAATAAGATACCATCTCATACCAGTTAGAATGGCAATCATTAAAAAGTCAGGAAACAACAGGTGCTGGAGAGGATGTGGAGAAATAGGAACACGTTTACATTGTTGGGGGGACAGTAAACTAGTTCAACCATTGTAGAAGACAGTGTGGCGATTTCTCAAGGATGCAGAACTAGAAATACCATTTGACCTAGCCATTCCATTACTGGGGATATACCCAAATGATTATAAATCATGCTACTATAAAGACATATGCACACATATGTTTACTGTGGCACTATTCACAATACCAAAGACTTGGAACCAACCCAAATGTCCATCAGAGATAGACTGGATTAAGAAAATGTGGCACATATACACCATGGAATACTATGCAGCCATAAAAAAGGATGAGTTCATGTCCTTTGTAGGGACATAGATGAAGCTGGAAACCATCATTCGGAGCAAACTATCACAAGGACAGAAAACCAGACACCACATGTTCTCACTCATAGGTGGGAGTTGAACAGTGAGAACACTTGGACACAGAGCAGGGAACATCACCCACTGGGGCCTGGAATGGGGTGGGGGAATGGGGGAGGGATAGCATTAGGAGAAATACCTAATATAAATGACAAGTTAATGGGTGCAGCAAACCAACATGGCACATGTATATATTTGTAACAAACCTGCATGTTGTGCACATGTACCGTAGAATTTAAAGTATATATTTAAAAAAGAGTACTTCTCTGATAAAGCATGTTACTGAAGGCTCTCAAAACTGTTCTGTTTATTTCTCTAGCCTTACCTTCTACTTTTCCATCATAGGTGCTATACAACTAGTCACATCAATGTCTTTAAATAATTCTGCAGTTTTCTTGTTGACTCAAACCCCTTGCATTTGCTTCTTCAGCTTGTTACCTAATTTCAAAGTCACTTCCACATTTTCAGGTATCTTCACAGCAATGCCCCACTTCTCCATACAAATATTCTGTATTAATTAGTTTGTTCATGCAATGCTGTAAAGAAAATACCTGAGACTGGGTAATTTATAAAGACATTTAATTGGTTCATGGTTCTGCAGGTTTTACTGCTGGCATTGTGTCGGCATCTGCTTAGCCTCTAGGGAAGCCTCAGGAAGCTTACAATCACAATCGTGGTGGAATTTATTGATAGTTACGATTTAAAACTATATTGATGTACATATTGCTTTTTATAGGCAAATATTTAAAAATATGATTTAATAATGACCTCTGTTTTCTGGAATGTGGGCATGTCACTTGGCAAAAGCAGGAGTAATGGACAGAGAGAGTGGGGGTGGGGAGGTGCCACACACTTTTAAATGACCAAGAACTCACACAGTATCATGAAGACAGCACCAAGTCATAAAGGATCCACCCTCAGGATCCAAACATTTTCAACCATCTCCTGCCTTCAGTATTGGGGATTGTAATCCAACATGAGATTTGGGTGGAGACAAATACTAAAACTATATCAAACTGAGAACTTTGGAGCTAGGGAAAGGAGAGAGCTTACCATTGTTGAGAGAGAGGAATATATATATATATATATATACTATACATATGTTTATATATATATCAACTATATATATTTATATATCAACTATATATAAGTTTATATATATCAACTATATATATCTTTATATATATCAACTACATATATATATAGAGAGAGAGAAGAAATATGCATATTTGAGCAAGTTTTTCTCATAGATGTGTCATTACTAAATTTTTATTCCTTGGTTAGCAAATGGAACTGATCAATAATGCACAGCTAAGATTCTAAATTTCATATGTTAAAAAAATTAGCTATAATAAATGAAAAGTAATGAGAGGACTAAATATATTAGAAAGTTATATTAATATACATGAATTAGTTACACAAGTTAAAACAGTTTATTACCAATGAATGAACAAATTAAATGGAACCAAATAAAAACTGAAGAGAGGGTTCTGAAAATATCAAAATTTCGTATATGATAAACAAAATACTTCAAATCAGTTGGAAAATATTGCATTTAATGAGTATTGGGAAAACTAGATATTCATTCTGGGAAAGAAGAAAAAATTGGATAAATTCAATTAGCTTTTCACATCTTAGACACTGGTTATTTAGAAATGAATTAGAGATTTAACTATAAAAAAGGTAAATAGAAGTATTTTTAAAATGGAAAATAATTGTTTTATAATTTTGAATAAGAAAGACCTTTCTAGATATTACATGTAAGCTGGAAGTCATATTAAAGAAATATTTTAACAAATTCAATTACCAAGCGTGCACACATGCACACAGACACACATGTGAAATCTTCTTTCACAGAAAAATGTATCATGAAGAAATAAAAACATAGGGGAAATGGTTTAAAAGTATTTTCAATGAATATTAGACAAAGAGCTAATTTCTGTCTCATAGAAAGGGCCACTACACCTGATACGAAAAATGATCAACAACCCAAAGAAGAAATAAACAAATATTTAAAAAAATAAAATAGGAGTGGCTCTTAAGTATGTGAAAAGATTCCTAGCCTCTCTCACAATAAGATAATTATCATTTAAACCTATATAGAAATACATATTACCTTTTGATAGGCAAATATTTAAAAATATTATTTAATCATGAACTCTGTTTTCTAGGATGTGGGGAAACAACTTTCACAGAAATGTAACTTTTTACAACCAATGTGGAAAGTCATTTGGCAACACCTGTCAGAATTATAAACACCTGCTCATTTAATTCCAGAGCTTAACTTCTGAAATACATAATGTAGGTAAATTTTGTGCATGCAAAATGACTTGGATGTAAAGTTCCTCACTGCAGCTTTATGTATAAAAGCCAAAGATAGGAAATAATCCCATGTCCATCAAGATGGGACATGATTACACCATGTTGTATCCACTGCTAAAGAAAAGAATGAGGAAGATTTTTATGTACTGACATAAATTAATTTCCATGTTTTTTGATAAAAGCATGTATATTTGGGCACACATACACCCATACATACTTTTATACACATATTGGTTTAATACACACAATGACTCTAGAAGTATATGCAGACCACTGATAAGTCATTGCCTCAGAGTGAAAAACTAGGTACTTGGGAGTGGGGGCAGCAGGAAGATTTTTACTATAAATCATGTTGCACCCTTGGGATTTTGCACCATGTGAATGCATTGCCTTTTAAATAGTAAATTCAGGAAAACACAGTAAGGAATTTCAAAATTGTGTCTCACAAAATCTGAATAATTCTTTAGAATTCACGATTGCTAAGGTAACTGAGATAGCCTAGAGTCTAATTGGTAAAAATGGGATTTTGTTGATTCTTCTAGTCACTGTGAACTGCTATTAAAAATCATTAAATTACATTATCTGATTCTGTTTGACTTAGTATGTTTTTGAGCCTTTTCTGTTTCTACCAGCATCTCAACTATTTCTGGTTCAATGTTTCTGATTCAAATTCTTTTGGAAAGACTCAGATTAGTCCAATTATTGCCATCATCTCTACAGGTCACTTCTTTCATACCAGATTATTATTTGCCATTGTTAGTCTATACATTGACTCACCTTGGTTGGTGACTCATTCTTGGGCAATCATTTATGGTCAGGTAGACAGCACAATTTCAGTTATATGCAGTAAGAATTATCAATAATGTGAATGTTATTGGCCCCACTTCTCCTGCCTGCCAGCATTTGTTTGCTCCCTCCACAACAGACCTCAACAAACACATCTAATCTCTATTTCAACTTCTCTTTTTTCAATTGCTATTAAATCCATTCCAATCAAGCTTTGGTCCTCTACTAATCTACTAATACTACTTATCTCAAGGTCACCACTGAACTTTGCTAAATTAGAAGAAAACGGTTCATCAACTTATTTGACCGCTCAGCTGTCTCACCAGCTATTTGACAGTCTAGAATTTAGGGGGGGAAATAAGCAGGAAGGTCTCTGGGGACTCTCCAGGGTTATATTTGTGTATATAATTTATATAATATATAAATTTTATTATAGACATTATATATATGAACTGTATATAATAGATTTTTAGAAATAAACTTTTTTTTTTTTTTTTTTGAGATGGGATCTCGGTCTGTCACCCAGGCTGGAGTGCAGTGGCACAATCTCGGCTCACTGCAAGCTCCACCTCCCGGGTTCACGCCATTCTCCTGCCTCAGCCTCCCAAGTAGCTGGGACTACAGGCACCCGCCACCACGCCTGGCTAAGTTTTTTGCATTTTTAATAGTGACAGGGTTTCACCGTGTTAGCCACGATGGTCTCGATCTCCTGACCTCGTGATCCACCCGCTTCGGTCTCCCAAAATGCTGGGATTACAGGCGTGAGCTACCGCGCCCAGCCTAGAAATAAACTTTAAAAAATACTTTTTTAAAAAAGTTTCAGAATATTAGTTTAAAGCTGGCTGCATCCAGGGATGCAATAAAATTTCTAATTACCTGTCTTTCAATCTCAGGTCTATTATTCTTTGTTTGAATCCACTTTTATATTGTCTCTTTTTTACTGTAATATGGATGCTTGTTACTCTAAGATTATTATCTGTTTTCAGCAGCTCAGCTTTCCTCTACTAGGAGGTTCAAAAAAGACCCAGAACTGAGGCTCATTGAGCTATGGTTTGGTCATAACCAAGGATGAACTAATTGCTCTAGTCAGAGGGATGTGTTACTCTGATTGCCAGTGCAGGTCATATACTCACCTTTGTAGTTACAGAAGAAGTAGCTCCAGTAATATCACAAGAATTAGCAGAGATGGAGGGATGGTGTCTTAGTCTTCTTTGTGTTGCTACAACAGAATGCCACACATGGGATAATTTACAAAGAAAATAAAATTTTCACAGTTCTGAGGCTGAAAAGTCCCATATCAAAGTGCTAGCGTCTGATAAGGTTGTTTCTGCCACACCATCCCATGGCCGAAGGTGGAAGAGCAGGAGATCAAAAGATGAGGCAAGAGAGAAAATGGGCCAGATTCATTCTTTTCATTAGGATGATAAAGAGAAGAGTTATCATTTTATTAGTAATTCACTCCTGTGATAACTCCCAGCATAATGCCATTAATCTGTTAAGGAGGGCAGAGACATGAACTAATCGCCATTTAAAAGCCCTACCTCTCAGCCCTGTTGCAGTGGGAATCAGGTTTCCAACACATGGAAGTTTGGGGAAACATTCAAACCATAGCAAATCATTTTAAGAGGAGAATAAGGGTGCTGACACCAGATGAAGAGTTGAATATTTTAACTACTGACAAATATATCTACTTTCCTTACATTTATTCAAAAACTTACTAACGTATATTTTTGAACTTTAAAACTCAAATCATTTTTTAAAGGCAGTTTTCTACAATCCTACCAACTTTTTTATAAATAGATGTTCAGCTTTAAGGTTGCATTCTTCAGCCTTTAATACATATTAAAACATATATACGTGTATATTTTTTGCTGTATGATTTTTCAGATCTCATCTGCTAAATTGAAAGGGAAATGTCTGAATCATGGGGTGCTAGTGGTCAAGGGAAAGTAGTAGAGCAATTTGTTCCCAAGTGCTACTGTCTGAATAAAAATGCAAGATATTAACTTGACTGGTCTTTTTAGAATGTATAATTGTGTTTTTATTTTATAAAAATTTCTAATTTTCAGGATAAATAGGCCTAAATTTCAATCAACTTAGATGGGAGTTGTTTGGATAAGTTCTCTTAATTGCTGGGAGGTACATTGACTATAAATCTCCAGTCTGTCTCATCCCAATAAACTCTACATCTGTGTGTTTTGATTGAAATTGGAATGAGAGCAAAAGGATGATCGTGATGGGAAAGATAAACTGCTAGAAGTGATTAACATTTATTATGATCATCTCTACACATTAGCCAACAGACATTTTTAGTAAAGTATAAATTGATGAATACAAGAGCAGGCTGCCACAACTTAATGAAACATACCATTTTTCTTTCTCCACTGGCTTTATGTTAATGCAGAGTGAATTGTCTGGCAGGAACATCTGTTTATCTCATGGACCCAGCCAAAGTAATCTCATGTGCAGATTTTACTCATTTTCTTCAGTAGGTCAGGTGAATAAGAAAGTTCCTGAAAATGATAACAAAATACCAGTATCACCAGCACAAATCTATGCTGAGCCCTCTTGTGTTGCAGGCCTTGGAGATACAATAATGGGACAAGACAAAATATTCACGACCACAAGAAGCTGACAGACTAGGCATACCGAGGAAATAAAATTAAGACAGATTGAGGCCAACTCAGGGGAATCTTCAGGCTTGCTTCAGGAAATCATAGGATGAATTATCGGACCATCTACTATTCTGCCTTTCATCCTCATGAAACACTGAGATGATTTATATGAATCAAATTGCTGGTGATTCTCTAGGTCCAATATGAGTTAGTTAGTAAATCTTATGCACCATGGCAGGTAGAGATGGAGAAATGATCCTTAGGCAGACCCAGGTTGACCCTAGAGTTAGAAAATATTATTTTTCACCTGTGCATGCACACACACACACACACACACACACACACACACACACCCCTAGACAATTCCTCATAACCTGGACATGAAAATGCCACAGGATGAGTGGTAAAAATAGAAAAATACCTGCTTTCTGTAGCTACAGAACCTATGGGAAAATAAAATCCTTAAAATAACATTAGACTACAAACTTCTTGTCATACTATCTATATTCCCTGCAACAAACAGGACCCATTCTCCATCACTCAGGTTGGAGGTTGAAACATTAAAAATTCCCAAAGTGAAACACTATGTGGATGGAAGATTGGCCATGCATTAGCAAAGAAAATATCTTCTTTTTTTTTTTTTTGAGACGAAGTCTTGCTCTGTCACCCGGACTGGAGTGCAGTGGCGTGATCTCGGCTCACTGTAAGCTCCGCCTCCCGGGTTCACACCATTCTCCTGCCTCAGCCTCCCCAAGTAGCTGGGACTATAGGCGCCCGCCCACCACGCCTGGCTAATTTTTTGTACTTTTTAGTAGAGCCATGGTTTCATCGTGTTAGCCAGGATGGTCTCGATATCCTGACCTCATGATCCGCCCGCCTCGGCCTTCCAAAGTGCTGAGATTACAGGCGTGAGTCACTGCGCCCGGCCAATGATCTCTTTTTTATTATCACTCTTAAAACCTCTTAACGTTGAAACATAATGCCTGACAGCCTCCTCAAACAAACTGCAAAAGTAAAATAAAAATAACCTCTTTCATTAAACATTGCATGGGACACAGACTCCCTGAGGCTTCTCCAAGGAACCCAGTCTGAGCAACCTTACTCTAGACCTAGGGTGCTCCTCCTTCCTAGAAAGCAGAAGAGTAAAGAATGGTGAAATGTGCAGGTGAGGAAAATAAGTGGTATCAATTGTTAAATTTATTCATTTTAAAGGTAACATAGGAATTGCCAAAAGTTTTTAAATGCTAATATTTTCGAAGACAGTATTCTAAGAGTTTTATCAGATGGAGAGTTTTACAAAGAAGTCAGCTTGTCCCTGTTTTCTTTATATGTCTGTACCCTCACATTTGTGTAACTTTGTTTGCTTAGAGGTCTATCTCTTTGTGTTTCTCCTGTTTCTCCTTTTCTCTGTGTGTGTGTATAAACAAATATTTTGTGTATAAATATAGTATATGCATATATGCATATGTATGTCTATACACACATATGTATGTGTATATATGTCTATACACACATACATACATATACATATATGCATGTATATATACACATATACACCTCTGTGATATACACACCTCTGTCATATATGTATGTGTATATGTGTACATATGTGTATGTGAACACACATATGTATATATGTACACATATATATGTACACATATAGGTATATTTATATATTTGGGTATATATACATATATGTACATATATACATACAAAAATATACATACATATTTATATATGTATACATATAAACATACACATGTAATATACATACACAAAACATTTATAATCTTTTCTGGAGCACTAGAGCAATTGAAATATCTTTCAAACACATTTTCGGTATTGAAATTGGGTCACTTAACATGATAGTCACTAGCAAACTTGAAGATGGGATTTGTGTTATAATTTTTATCATTAGATTTACAGCTTTAGCCTCCTTCCTTGGTTCTTCTATGGCCAAAGTTCCTAGAGGTGCTGACTTGATGAAGCCAAGTTAGAGCAGACTTACTCTTGAACATACTTTCTTCTAATGCACACAAATGCTCTTATTTATTATCCATCTTTATTTTTTAAAGTCGGTTCTCTCTTAGCAATGTCCCACACTTCCAATACTTCCAGGGTATTATTATTGTAATGCTGACAGGAACGTTCTACCTACCAAAGGGGTGACATATCCTGAGGACAGGTCACACAATGAGTTGACACCTCTGCTAAGAAGGCTTGTTTGTCTAAGAGGCCTAGTGAAGTGTCTACCACCAAAGGGACAACTCTGGCTTTGGTGTTACACAAATATCAATGATTCTCCTTCTGTTGATCATACCAGCCACTGATGACACTGGAGCCTATGTATAGATAGAATGCCATTTACTGGAACTCTGTGGCATCTCATTAATTATTCATGGACAGGCATCATTGTAATAATTGTCAAATAGACATTGAACTGTGATGAGAGCAATGTTTATTACGTCCAACTGAGGCAAAAAACTTCCATTACTAGCATATATTGATGCATTCAGTAATAGGTTGCTCAAAACTTGTTGACTGACTGCCTAACTCTTATAGAGACTAATGAAAAGCCAAATGATATGATCACTGGCTTCTCTTTATACTTTTACTTTATGTCTCCCTATTTATTCCAACAATTAAAGCAAACAGGAGAGAGAGTTTGCTTGGACAAAACAATGTTATAGGGAATGTAGCTAATAAATCTTAACCTTCATCTCAGCAAAAGAGCACCCCAAGCAGCAGCTGGGATTTTTGCTTTTGCTGATTTTTAAAATAAATGAAAAGTGAACTGCAAGTTATAACACGAAAGCCTGACCTATACAAATAATAAGACACCTCCACTTAACCTGAGCAATCAATACAGCCTCACGTAGGAAAAGTGCTGGGGAAGTTGGCTCGACACCCAGGGTAAATCCAGGCAGGGTAAGTGTTCCCAGCAAGGCAGCCCTAAACTTGTGTTTGTCTCTGCATTTCTCTCTGCCTTGTCCGTAAATCCAAAAAGTCTAAATTGAGTTCCTTTGTTTTCTCCCCTGAACACACAATAAGTATTTGTTCTGAGTCCTCTGCTATTATCTCCTATCCAGTTTCCCTCTGCCCATCCAAACCACATTAATTCTAAGACTTACTTTTCTATTTTCCTTACAGAAAGAAAATGATCTCCATATAAACCTGAACTAATTCAGGTTCTCTAGGCCTCCAGTCCTTCCTTAGCAACTTAATAGTTTGATACATTAAATCTCTTTACTAAATGTTTACTATATGCCTCGTGCCATGTTAAGCACTGGAGGACAAAAAGAAAAGGAGAACCAGTGGAAAAGGCATGATCTCTGTTTCTAAGGATTATGGTGAGGTGAGTATTAAGAAGCAAAGAAATCAACTGTGGTGGGGTATGGGAATCAGATAAGCTTTTGGGACACTTTGCAAGGCAAGAAAGCGACTATGAGGGAGCAGCTGGTGACCACTCCTCAAGAGAGGTGTGCTTGGCTCAGGGCCTATAGGCCACCCTGCTGCTGTGCTCCAGGAGAAGACCCCACTCCCTGATGGCTCTTTCGTTTTAAATGTGCATGCTGACCCTGAGAATGCTTTATGATGTCTGACCTAGGCAACTGGTTATCTGAGTTAAGGATCCTCCAGATCTTTAGGAAATTGCTGGGAAAGGCAAACTACCCAAATATCACATGTCCCAAGGATGAATGGATGGTTGTAGCCCTCCCGCTGGAGGGAAAAAGACTCACATCTCATGCTTGTGGAGTCAGGGGACGGCATTCCTAGGTAACTGATCACAGACAACCCTGCTTTTCACTCTATAATGAATGTTCATACATGCTATAGGTATGTCACAGAAGATGGTCCTGGCTTCTGTGAAGACAAGTGAAAGTAAACACTGAAAATAGACAGGAAGGGAAAGGAGGGATTTAGCAATGACCCACCAAGCAGATAACGCTTTACAGTCAGGTGCTGTGGGAAATGTATTAATAACATCAGCGCTTACTTTTTTACATTGTTTTCATGTTTAAACTTTTTGAAATAAATAAGAAACTTTCATTATAGTCTAGGAAAACGAGGCTTATAAAGATCAAGAGGACTTTCTGCATTCACACAGATGTATACAAAGAATATTCAAGTATATGACTCCCAAGCTGTGTTCCTTTGCTAGTAGATGCTTAACGCAGAGCACCATGAAATATACATTTCCAGTGCCCTGTGAGAGTCCTATGATGCTTTCCTTTGAGCCAAACTTTGCAACTAGGATGAGGACAAATTAGGAAACTTAGACACTATTTTTAATAACAAAATTCCAGTTGGTATGTAGAGGAAAATGTTGTTGCCTAAAACAGTTTCTGATACATAGGGCTAATTATAACTTATTTGATATTATAATAACTTAGAGTAATAATACAGATTTTATATTTACTTTTAAATGAAAGAGTGATTACTAAGGCAAAATAGGAGAAGCCATGGGGTCTATGGCTCAACCTCAGATTTGTTATGTGACTTGTGAAAAATCTCTTAATATATTTTAGATTTCTGTTTTTGAGAGAAGTGAGAATGGAAATACCCATTTCAATTTTTGTGGTCTGTGTTTTTCATGTTAGCAATGGGAACTCACTCTGAGAGATAGGATTAATAGCTGTAGATAGACACACAAATTTTTGAATGTACTATGAACATACTGAACTATAGAAGTTTTTTAATATGTAATAATCTTTGCCTTTGAAAAAATGTTTATTCCAATTAGAGTCAAGATGAAAACAGAAACAGAAAACATCACTATAACTTCAGAGGAAGGAGATTGAGGTAGTTGGCTCAATACTTGAATTTTGCCTTAATGTACAGATATAAGTCTAAGAGATAAGGAGGGCTACCTGACCAGAAAAGATGAATATAAGCCCTGTTCCTCACAGTCCGTTTTTAAATGTTATATGAACAATGTTACTGGGCTCAAATAAATTTGTTTCTTTTAGGTTTTCCTCTAGTAGTTTCATAGTTTTGGGTCTTACATTTAAGTCTTGAATCCATTTTGGGTTGCTTTCTTTTGTATATGGTGAGTCGTAGGGGTCTAGTTTTATTCTTCTGCCTGTAGATAGCTAAGTTTTCCCAGAACCATTTATTTTGAAGACACTGCCTATTCCCCGATGTGTGTTCTTGGCACCTTTGTCAAAAATAAGTTGAGTGTAAATATGTGGCTTTATTTTGGGGTTCTTTATTCTGTTCCATTGGCCTATTTGTTTGTTTTTATGGCAGTATCATACTAGTTTGGCTAGTATAGCTTTGTGGTATATTTTGAAGTCAGGTAGTGTGATACCTCAAGCTTTGCACTTTTGCTCAAGATTGCTTTGGCTATTTGGCGTCTTGAGCTTCCATGCAAATTTTAGGATCGTTTTACTTATTTCTGTGCAAAATATATTTTGTATTTTGATACGGAGTGCATTAAATCTGAAGGTCAAGTTGGTGGCTTTAAGTTTGTCATACACGGCTGTGTTAAGGTATGTTCCATTTGTACCTAATGTGTTGAGGGTTTTTATCATGTTATCAAATGATTGTTATCAAATCAATGTTATCAAATGATTTTTATGTGTGTCTTTTGAAGTGATCATATACTTTTTTAAACCTTGATTTTGTTAATGTGATGTATCATGTTTATTGGTTTGCATATGTTGAGTCCTCCTACCATCCCTCAGATGATTGAGGCCAGCATTGCCCTGATACCCAAACCAGACAAGGACACAATAAAAAAAGAAATCTATAGACCAATATCTTTTATGAAGTTAGATGTGAAAAATTTTAACAAAATATTATCAATCCAAATTCTTTTTTTTTTTTTTTTTGAGATGGAGTCTTGTTCTGTCACCCAGGCTGGAGCGCAGTGGCGTGATCTCGGCTCACTGCAAGCTCCGCCTCCCAGGTTCACACCATTCTGTTGCCTCAGCCTCCCTAGTAGCTGGGACTACAGACGCCTGCCACCATGCCCAGCATTTTTTTTTTTTTTTTTTTTTTTGGTATTTTTAGTAGAGACAGGGTTTCACCATGTTAGCCAGGATAGTCTCAATCTGCTGACCTCGTGATCCACCTGCCTGGGTCTCCCAAAGTGCTGGGTTTACAGGCATAAGCCACCATGCCCAGCTCATTTTTTAAATATAACTTTGCTAAATATAAGAATTTTATAGTAGAATCCTTTGGGTATATTCTACAAAATTCTTATATTTAGCAAAGCAAACTAACACAGGAACAGAAAACCAAACACCGTATGTTCTCACTCATAAGTGGGAGATGAACAATGAGAACACATGGACACAGGGAGGGGAACATCACATACTGGGGCCTGTTGGGGAGTCGGGGGCAAGGGGAAGGAGACCATTAGGACAAATACCTAATGCATGCTGGGCTTAAGGACTAGATGACGGGTTGATAGGTGCAGAAAACCATCATGGCACATGTATACCTATGTAACACACCTGCACATTCGACACATGTGTCCCAGAACTTAAAGTAAAATAAAATAATAAAATAAAATCATTTTAGTTGGCATTTTCGTTTTACTTGTTTCTACTTTAAGCACTTTGATTATTCTACTATCTTTGGCTTCCTTTCTTTCTTTCTTTTTTTTTTCTTTTTGATGAGAAATCAGCTATTGGTCAGGTGTGATGGCTCACACTTCTAATCCTAGCATTTTGGGAGGCTAAGGTGGGAGGATTGCTTGAACCCAGAAGTTCGAGACCTGGTTGGGCAACATAGGGAGAGTCTGTCTCTCCAAAAAATAGCTACATATGGTGGCATGTACCTGTGGTCAAGCTACTCAAGAGGCTGAAGTGAGAAGGATCACTTGAACATGGGAGGCCAAGGCTGCAGTGAGCCTTCATCACAATATTGCACTCTGGCCTGAGTGAGAGAGCAAGTCTTTGTCAAAAAAAAAAAAAAAATAGAGAGAGAAAAAAAAAGAAAAGAAGAAAAGAAAAAAAATCAGCTATTAATTTTGTTTGTATTCTCTTTTAAGTAATAAGTCATTTTTCTCTTGTTGCTTTCAATTTTCTCCTTGTCTTTGACTTTCACCATTTTTATTATTATGTGTCTGTTTGTGAAGGTCTTTGTGTTTACCCTCCTTGGAATTTGTTGGGCTTCCTTGATATGTAGATTATTGGTTTTGAACAGATTTAGGAAGTTTTCAGCCATTATTTTTTAAAATATATTTTCTTCTTTCTCTCTCTCCTCCCTTTTGGTATCCTGTTACACGTAATGTTTTCTTAGAGGCTTTCTTTATTGTTCTTTATTTTTTTATTCTCTCTGTTTTTAGGCTCACATAATCTTTACTGAGCTCTCTTCAAGGTTGTTTTTTCTGTCCAAATCTATTGTTAAGCTCCTCTAGTGTATTTTTTCCCACTTACTGCATTTTTAACTCTAACATTTCCATTTGACTATTTTTACAATGTTTTATTTCCTATTGATATTCTGTATTTGAGGTGGCATTGTCATCATACTTTTATTTCTTTAATACTAATTTATTTTAGATCTATGAATTTGTTTGTAGTGTTTAATGGAAAGTCTTTTTCTGACAAATATGGTTTTCTGTGTGTGTGCTCTCACAGGGAGTTTGTTGCCTGCTTTTTTCTTTAAACCTCTGGTGTATTGTTATACTTTCTTGTTTCTTTGCATCTTTTATACTTTTTTAATAAAAACTGGACATTTTAGGAAACATATTGTAGCATTTCTGGGTACTGTCCCTTCATGCCCTCTTGGGGCTTGTTACTTGCTTATTTATTTGTTTAGAGGCTGGCAGGGTTATTTCAGGGAAATCTACTCATTCTTTCAGTGTTAAACCTCTGATGTCACTTTTTAGGGAGACACAGCTTTAGGTATGCCCACGGTCGCTCTGGGATGACAGTGGTTTTGGTAGAGCTTTGTTTTTCCTTTTCCCTCACTGGACCTATCTGTTAAACTTCATTAATTGCTGAATGATATCTCTATTTTTTATAACAATGCCCTATAACATAAATTACCATACAAATAAATCCTAAAAAATTTTAGCTCCTTTGAAGAAAGTTATTGAGGTCATTTTTATCATTTTTTACTCCAAGGTGGCACCTCCCACCTACCTTATTCCGTGGTACCAACTTACACTTTAGACCATATTTTTTCTCAGTTGTCTTCTACCACAGTCTCCATTGTTCTTATGAGTATTTTCAAGCTTGAACGTCTCCAAAATATGTTGCAACTGAAGTCAGTTCCTTTGGGAAGAAATTAGATGCTCTTTTATGGCTTGTTGGTAAACTTTTCTCGAGTGATATCCCTAGGTATCACTCTCACTCTAGAAGCTAAGCACTTGGTGGTGGAAAACTGTACAGAATACAGAAGTAGCCTAAGATCCCCGTGGCTCACTTCTTCTGGTGCTGAAGCATGCCTCCTCACAAGCCAAATCAAAGATGATTAGGGCCCCTACCCCATATCCTCAGCATTCCACACGTAAAGCAAAACATCTGTGCCATGGGTGGGAAATGGGCAGATGAAGGTGACCTCCACTTCTCAACCACACTCAGCCTCTGCAGTAGGTAGCTCTGTGTAAGATAAGAAATATTGACATCTTACTCCTCCTAAAAAGAAAGCTCTCCAACTGGGAGCAAAGAAGCGGGGTGGGGAGCGAGTCCTGTCTTCTTGGTTTCAGTGAAATCTCTACACCTTACTGATCCAGGACGGGAAAAAAAGAGAGCTGTTTGGACTTAAATACTATAGACTATTGCTTCTTTTACTGCTTTTTATAGATTTTCTCAAGTAGATACTATTTTATTTGCTATTTGTACATAGTACCATTTCTCAAGACTTCAAATGGTTGCTGTTTTTATCTGGAGCTCCTTAACGCTGTCATGCCAAAAGTCAATTTCTGTCATTCTAGAGCTGTGGTGAACATAATTGGTTTATTCATTGTTATTGTCAAACTACTTATAGGTATATTTTAATATCATTTACAAAGTGCAACATTTCTGGATGTCTTTTTAAAATCAACTTTGTGGATGTATACTTTATACACAACAAAATCTATCCAAGTTTACATTACCAAAATGTTTGACAAATTTATACACCAGTGTAACTATCAAACCTAATCACGATGTACATTTCCATCACTTCAAAGGATTTCCTGTGCCTCTTCCCGGATAAATCCATACCACCCAACCTCCATCTCCAGACAGCTACTGATGTGCTGCCTTCATGTTGCAGATTAGATTGTTTCAGGTGACCCTGGGAGATGCTTCTTCTTAATCATTTTTCCCTAAAACGATGTATAGCCTGAATATTATAATTCTGACTCTCTTCTAGCACCTCAAACCTTCAGTGAACTGTCGAGGGACAGCGGTTTTACACAGATATGACTATAGAGCTACTGAGGCCACCCAGAGCTGATTGGTTTTTGCCTGCTCAGAGTTTGCTTTCTGTCTCTTCTTTCCTGTCAGGCTTCCCATATCTAGCCACATCCTTGTAATATGCTCCATTTTACCTTAATTTAGCCAGTGTCTGTATCTATTACTCTCCACATAACCATAATTCTTATAAAAATTTAACTTTTTATAAAATTTTTATAAAGAAAACTTTATTTAGAAATACAGTATCATTACTTATGAATTGTTAAATTCCTCCAACTTAGACCAGAAACCAAAATTAGTTGATTTTTACCAGAATTAGTTGATTTTTAAAACAATTGCATTGTTGTTACATGAAGTGGAAAAAGAATTATTAATTGGTAGTCTATGAACAGGCTAAAAATATATCTGCCACAGTGAACATCAATAATCAGTTACTAAAGGGCAATTTAAAACCCAAGCAGAGAATGCTAGCGAATAACTTAAATATTGAACAAAATGAAGAATTATAAAAAGAAGCTATAAAAATACAAAGCATTTAGACATTGTGTCTTGTGATTTGATTTTGTTGGTTAACTTGTGGGAAGCAACGGCAATAGTCGTTAATATTTTTTCATCATTCCATTTTCTGCATGCAAAAATTTAAGTGTCAGTTTACAATCATCAATCTATTGCCACTGTCCTTTGTACCTTGTAGGTATAAGCAAAGCTAATTTAGAAAGGAAACCATTATTCTCCTGAGAGTTTTATTTTAACAAAGGTTAGATAAAAATATTTTTTAATCATTGTCTTCTGCCCAGACTCCTGGCTCAGACTTGTGCAGTCATTCACCTTCAAACCTCCATCACAGCACTGCTGAGTCTGCACTCAACTAAGCTGAGAAATAAGCAGCTTTGACATTTAGTGGCCCAAGGCTTCTTTTCTCCTTGAAGGAATTATGTAAGTCAGCAACATGTGGTTTTATTTGCTCACCTGGTTTCAAAGCAGATGGTGAATTCTCACCCCAGCTGGATGGAAGGGCCCTGAAAACATTTAGCAGTATTTACCAGGTGAACGAACTCTGCTTGTGCTCCAGGGCCTTCGGGAACGTATGATTTACATTCATAGATGCCTAAATCTAGGTAGGGGAAGACATCAAATTCAAAACCAAAGGAAACGAATAACTTATAGTTCTGTTCCTGATGTACATCAAAGTTAGACTGTCTATCATGAGTGAATATAAGAAAAGCTCTTATAGTCTTATATATATATGAATATAAAATATATTTTATATATTCTTATATATATAATATATTCTTACATATAAGAATATAAAAATATATATATAAGAATATATTTTATATTCTTATATGTGATTGAAATTTTAGTCACCAGGAAGTCCTCAAGGACTCCCTTTCCCTGCAATTGTTTTACTAATGACACTTCTGTACACAGTAGTGATATGATTTCATTTTGGTTATATTTACTAAGATTATCCCACCTTTGACCTTTTTATTGCATACATTCTATTGGAAATTAGTTTAGTGAGTGAGTAATAGCTGTTGTGGACTTTAAATCCCTTCACTCAAACAAGATTTGTGTTTTTATCCATGTCCTAACAATGCCATTTCACTACTACCAGGAGATAGTGACGGCTTTTGTGCACTATAATGCAACCTTCAGGGCATGAATATTTCTATAATAAATGAACATTGAACACCATAAGTATTGGCATAGTCACTGTTCTTAGTGAATAAATAAAAAATACTCTGGAATCTCTTTTACCTCTTCCTGTATTTTGTTTTGTTTTGTTTTGAGAGGGAGTATCACTCCATCACCACGCTGGAGTCAGGGGCACAATCTCAGCTCACTGCAACCTCCGCCTCCTGAGTTGAAGTGATTCTCCTGCCTCAGCCTCCTGAGTAGCTGGGATTACAGGTGCATGCCACCATGCCTGGCTAATTTTTGTATTTTTAGTAGAGACAGGGTTTCACCATGTTGGTCAGGCTGGTCAAGAACTCCTGACCTCATGATCTGCCCACCTCAGCCTTCCCAAGTGCTAGGATTACATTTGTGAGCCACCAAGCCTGGCCCACCTCTTCCTGTATTTTTAATTATTGATATGGTTTGGCTGTGTTCCCACCTAAATCTCATATTGGATTGTAGTTCCCATAATCCCCACATATCATGAGAGGGACCAGGAATTGAATTATAGGGGAGTGCTTTTCCCGTGCTGTTCTTATGATAGTGACTATGTCTCACAAGAGCTGATGGTTTTATAAAGGGCACTTCCCACACACAAACATGCTGTCTTGCCTGCTGCCATGTAAAATGTGCCTTTGCTCTTCCTTCACCTTCCACCGTAAGTGTGAGGCCTCCCTAGCCATGTGGAACTGAGTCCACTAAACTTTTTTCTTTATAAATTACCCAGTCTTGGGTATGTCTTTATTTGCAGTGTGAGAACAGACTTATTCAATTATTACAGTCACTAATGGGGTTCATTGCCCATCAAATCATTCTCCAGTAAAGTCATCTACAATATTTCCATAAGAGATTTTATTGTTGTACCTTGATGCCTAACTTGAAGTGAATCTGGACTGTATGTTGCCCACATTGGTCCTTAGTCACATTTTGGGATCTGTTTTTTCTAACAGTGAAGACATTAATTAATCCTACATGAGAGTATGTTTATGTCTGAAATTAATTACGACCATATTTTGTGGATTTAGGATGTTTCGCAGATGTATACACTTAAAGACTGTCTTGTAAGGTCAACAGCTGAGAGGATGTAGAAGGAACATGCTGAGAAGTTCAGGAAGTACTAAAATAAAGCTCCCTCTTCCCGCAGGATATGTTAGGTCTTTTGAACAAAGACTTGTAGATACTTTCTTGGAAAAATGTTTTCAAAAATAGAATTGAATATTTTAAAACTTTCATCCCAATAGAAAGCCAAAGTTAATGAGGAAACTTGGATTCATTTCACAAAATGTTGCTTGTAATCTACTTTGCTTGGCTACATGTTACCTGGACAAACCCAAAAGACCAGTATAAATTCCAGTACTATCACTCACAGTATCACAAACTTTTGGTGACTCAATCACTTTATCTGTATGTTGTTCATTCTAGGACCAGTTTCCCAGAGGTCATACTCCTCTCAGATTACTTAGAATTGGTTAGTCTTAGGTCATTCGACTTGAGAAGTCCTCAAAGATTTTACTGTTGAAAGTATTAATACATCCATCACCACAAGGGAATCAGTTAATGTGCTGTTATATCTCAAAGATATTACGATACTATCTTTATCTTTCTCAACAGCCTCCTCTAAATTCTATTCTTTCTCTTTGCCTTAAAAATCTGCACAATGAAAAAGAGCACAAGGGAAGTCTCCTGGGAAATACAGGGAGAAAATAATTAGTCAAAATGTCCAACGACAGATTATCCAATAATTTATGATGTATCAGGATGTAGAATACTACACAACCAAGAAAAATACTAATGTACTTATTGATCTATTCATATTTAAAAAGTTAATGATATATATTTTGTGTATTCCATATGACAAGCACTAGGCTAAGTCCCAGATATATCATGGTGAGCAGGAGAGACTGGAGCCCTGACTTTCTGAAGTTTTGAATCCAGTGGGAGATACTAACAATAGATAAGTGAAGAACTACAACCATAAAAATTGTTATTAAGAAATACCATGTGCTGGAATTTCTGAAAATAAAAGCATGCCTATATTCAAATATACAGTGTGAAAAATAAAGGTATGCACAAAAAAGTCCATAAAGGTACAAACAAAAGATGGGCAGTAGTTTCCAGTGGCTGCTGGCAGAACAGACGTCAGGAGGCATGCGTGAATGGAGTCAAGCAGAAGTTATTTACAACCCCTGCTGACTGATCAGTACCCATGCCACACTGGTTATTATTAATACATACATGGGATATCAACACTGGGTGTTATTAGTCTGGCCAGTCCTTACTTCCATTATGTTTTCTAGACTATCTAATTTTTAAATAATGCTTTATTATGTCATAATTGTAAAACATTTTAAACATACACACAGTAGAGAAAACTTTCACTTCTTTATTCGACATACAAGTTTAACAAAAGTTAAGAAATTGTCATTTTTGTTTTAGGAAGTTTTTAAAATGAAATAATCACAGATAGAGCTAAATTTATAAAACTTAATCCTTTTTTTTCTCTTCGTCTCCTTCCCATGTGTAATCACGTCTCTAAAAATGTGCTGATTTTATGTTCTAATAAAAAGGGCTTTAAAAATCAATATATAGTACAGATGTAACAGTCTGAATCACCAAAAAGGTAAAGAGAAAGAAAAGCAAGAAAGAAAAAGAAAAACTGAGGCTAAAACTGTGGAGTGATGAGTAATCGTTAGGAGAATGAAAGAGAAAGCTTCACTTTACAAAAGTCCCTGCTGAATGAAATGGTCAAAGTAATTGTAAGAAATCACAAAAACATTTTGAAAAGCTCAGGTTAGCCTTAACTAAACTGCAAAACTTCCTGCAGCTTGAGAGCACGTTCATGCTGAATCACTAGATTTTAGAAATATAAAAATCAACTAACCACTGAAACATCCAATTGTTGTAAGAAAGTTCTAGATTCAAAAATAAACAGAAGCAAAAGCATCGTTTAAGAAAGTTCTTTGAAGAAATTCCACACTCATAATTTAAATGAACGTTCAAATAAATGTTGTTATTAACTTTTTTGAGTGTCATCAGTGAATCACTCACTATGCTAGTACCCGATTTAGAAGATAAGTAGAAAATAATCTTTTCTTCGAGGAGTTCACAATCCAGTTAATAAAACTTGTTAGATGACATGGCATCTTTTTGTCCCTTGTGTTGCCACTATTCAGAGAAGAGTTGCATATAGTAGGCATGAGGGGTATTATTAAATGTTTAATAATTAGCTCTCTAGGGAAAATAAAAACCCGATTTGCAGTATTTTCCAATTTCCATGATATTAATACTACCCCCATGGTTGATTTCAGGATGACATTATATGATGAAACATTATATTTCTTTTTGGAAAGAAATACACACCAGAACACTAGATTCACCAGAGCGAGCTAGTTCAAGCATTGAACAAATATTTGTTCCATGAAGACAAACAGTATAATAAATTTAATAAAAGAGGTTGCTTTAACATATGACAGAAGCACAAAGAAATGATCAGATCTGTTGGAAGGGAGGGCTTGGGTATTTCAAAGTCTTTTCTGAGGTGATTTCTTGATTTTTTTTTCCATTACAGCTATGTTTCATTTATAGATTTTCACTAGAGTAATTGTTCTCAAAGAGGGTACAAGATGACTGAGTGGTGGTAGTAGGAGGTTTGTATTACTGTTTCCAGTATTTTTAAAACAGCAATGCTACTAAATAATCTACCATGAACAGGATGTCTCCCCCCACCCCCCCAGCAAAAACAACTGTGCGAATTGTCAAATATATCAACAGTGCTGAGATTAAGAACCCCTGCACTGGAATAACATAGAATAATCTAGTTGAAGGGAACAGCTGGTACAAAGGCAATGAATAATGAAGGAAAAGTGTATTTTTACCTGGGATACTATGGAAACAAGCTGAGACTCAAAATCAGTGTTTTCACAAAGCTTTTAAAGAAGAGTTTTCCTATATTGGAATAACTCTATGCTTTCCTAATTTCATCAACAATCCACTCTCATTTCTTATCTTTTGTTTTCCTTTGTGAATCATATCTGCTTTCTCACATCCCATATTATTTCAAAAAATGAAGTTACATCCTTAACTTTTTCCAACCATTACACACTTCCAAGTACCAATGGATCATCAAAATTAAAATTTAACATTGTGTTTTGCAGGCTTTCACTTACCTATAATGTTTCATATTACATAGAAAAACCTAAGTACCACTAAACATGATACACGAGGGAAACAGAATGAGGGAAAGATGTATTACAATTATCTCTGGGAAAACAAAAAGAAGCAAATATAGATACAGCTCTTTACATTGCTCTATTTTAAGAAAACAGTTATCATAAAAAGTTAAATTGTGATATAATCTTTGGGGTTTGAAAAATATCTTTAAATTATGAAATCTCACAATAAGATTATAGTGAAAGTTGTAATATATATATTTGTATATTGTCACTACATTTTCTTCTTTTGGGAAGTGATTTGGCAAGTAATTTCAAGATCAATTTAAAAAAGAAATCATGTTTGTAACCCAAACATTAGCTTCTGGCAATTTATCTTAAGCAATTAAAAAGAATAAAAGTTGCGTTCAAGAATAATAATAAAAAAAAGAGAGATTATAAAAAGAGGAAAAACCTCATTTAAAATCTCTAGCCTTTCAGAAAAATCCAAATTCTATTTAAATGGTAGTCCCCATTAATTAGTATTAGGCATATAACAGAAATGGTACATGGTATTAAATGCTAATTAAAGGCCAAATTCAATAGGATGGGAAATGGATATTGGAATGGAAATTAGATACTCACTGTTCTCTGGTAGAGTAGTTTCAATGAAGTGCTGGAACCAAAGGATATTATTTAAGGTGGAGTAATTTCAACTGCTTTGTTTTAGAGACCCTCTCCCTGTAAAATGCTCCTACTTGCCTCTAGTAAACCTGTAAACTACCAAGAGCTTTGGCTTATTCTGTGAAATAGAATATGTGATAGCCAAACAGTCTCTTCAACTTCAAGCTAACCGAAACATTGATAGGCAGTGTGGGACTTGGAATCAGTGAAATCCAAGTGTAAATTTCATCAGTGCCACACACTACTTGCGTGATCTTTAGCAAGTTCCAAAATTCTAAATATGCATTTCCTCATTGATAGCATACAGTCCTAATAATACCTAATTCATATAAACGTTGCCAGGACGAAATCAAATAACGTCCTATCCAAAACAATATAATTAGAGAATAGCTTATAGATGGAAATATTTAGCTTAATGTGGACAAGTTAGCATCTCTCTTTGGGTTGAATTTTTTCTGGAAGCATTAATAATATATCTATTCAAGCTAATAAATATTTATTGAGCACTACGTTACAAAACACTTTGCTGTATATTAATTAAGATTAATAATAAACGTGTGTCATACCTATGATCCAATACATTAATAACATTACGTGACAGTAACTTTCATACTGGTAGAGAAAATAAGAAATATGGCCAGGCATAGTGGCTCACACATATAATCCCAGCACTTTGGGAGGCCGAGGTGGGTGGATCACAAGGTCAGGAATTCGAGACCAGCCTGGCCAATATGGTGAAACCCTGTCTCTACTAAAAATACAAAAATTAGCCGGGTGTGGTGGTGGACACCTGTAATCCCAGCTATTCAGGAGGCTGAGGAAGGAGAATCGCTTGAACCCACGAGGCGGACGAAGATCATTGCAGTGAGCCGAGATCATGCCACTGCACTCCAGCAAAAAAAAAAAAAAAAAAAAAAAGTTTGTTTTTTTTTAAAGGAGTGATTTTGTTGAGGGAAAATTTTCATGAAATGTCAAACTGAACAGTAAAATAACTATCATTATACAAATGAACCAATAAAATAGAAGCCATAAATAGGTATGTAAATCTTCTCTTGGGACAGTCCTTACAAAGAAATGCTTCTACATTTACCTATGTGAACTAATGGTAGGTAACTAAGGGAAATATTTGGTGCACCATCTCTGAACTCAGCAGATGTGGTGTTATCATAAAGCTGAATTATCCTAAATAATAATTGCTTAGCCTCTTTTAAGTATTGTTTTCGAAACAGATGAAATAGTGAATTAATATTTTCTGATCTTTGGCTACCCCCTGTGCCAATAATATTATAAATTATTTTATTACCAGTTCCATGATATGTAAGTTCTGGGTGCTATGGTTCCTAACATGTTCATCATTAGTTCTCATCCTGGCAGACTTTTATAATATATGGAAGCCAGTGCATCTTACAAAGTCCTAGTCATGAAGCAGAACATCAATACTGGCGAGTTAATGTATTGTCTCAAGCCAAGCTCAACACATCAAGCTCGCACCATCAAGCACTATCTTTATCAGTCTCCTTCAGCTGTATGCCCAGTTCAATGCACAACAGGAAATGGTAGGAAGGCAGGTAGAAAAAGAAGATGCAAACATGCCATTAACTTTCAATTCAGAGATGATTGCCTTGGAGCCTTAAGGGGGTGGACCTTATTTTTCCCTTATGAACTCTTAGTATGTTTTGAAGTATAGCTCACTTTAGTATTGAAAATTATTTTAGTATTTTTAAACAGCTCCTGAGTCAAGGCCTTCTGGATTTGGGTGGCCTCAAAGCCACTGGTGTTCTCATCTTTTTTCTTGAAATTATGCTCTATTTCTACCACACCATCCACTTTTTCCCTCTTCTGCATCATCCAATCAGCCTATGGTAGTTCCTCCTTTATTAAAACAAACAAATCCAGAAATTCCACATAAACTTTCAGCTACTATAACAATTCTATGTTCTCTTTATAACAAAGCTCCTCAAAAAGACGTATGGATACTTCCTTATACCGCTTTCTACCCTCCTACAACCTCTTGTTTACTTTTGAAAGCTCCTGGAACAGGCTTTAGTCCCCAGTCCTCCATTGAAACTTCTCATTAAGAACCTGTACAATGTCAAATGCAATGGAAACTTTTCAATTCACATCTTGCTCAACTTATCGCAAGGATTTGATATAATTCACCATTCTCCTTTTTCATATAAAATTTTCACTTGTTCTCTAGGATACCACATACTCCTGATTTTCTCCTACATGAATAGTCTCCTCTACTTCCTTCTCTTTTCCTTTCCACTTCTATAAAATGGACTGCCCCAGGATTCAGTTCTTGGGTATTTCATCTCTAACTACAATTACTCCTTTTGTGATCTCCATTAACTTCACAGCTTTAATACCATATATGGGCAGTTAACATACAAATTTATATCATCAGCTCCAACCTCTTTTCTGACCTCCAGATTTATATATTCAATAACTTTTTGAAAATATTCTCTTGAATGTTTAGTGAGCATCTCACAGTAAGTATCCTCTGCAGAGAACTCTTGATTACCACACTCATTCCAATCTTGCTATTCCTCCAAACTCCCTAATCTCAGTAAATGTCATACTGCCATCTACCCCATTCAAGCAAAACCTTAGTGTCACTCTTGAACCCTGCCTTTATTTTAGACCCTACATTTAGTTAATTCGTAAATCTTGTTAATTCTTTAATGTATTTTTGTAATTGAACCACTTCTCATCTCCTCCAATGAAGACAACACTCCAAGCCACCATCATTTCCTGCCCAGTTTGTAGCAATGCCTTATTAGCCAGTCACACTGTCTCAGCTCTTACAAACTTGTCGTGTTGTCCCCCATACAGCAGTCAGAGGATACTTTAAAAAATGTTAATTGGATCATGTCATTTCAGCACTCAAATACTAAAAAGGTCTCCAATCTCTCTTAGAACAAAATTTGAATTTTTACCACAGCCTTTTTTTTCTTTTTTTGAGATGGAGTCTCATTCTGTGGCCCAGGCTGGAGTGCAATGGTGAGATCTGGGCTCACTGCAAGCTCCGCCTCCCAGATTCAAGTGATTCTCCTGCCTCAGGCTCCCGAATAGCTGAGATTACAGGCATGCACCACCACACCCAGCTAATGTTTGTACTTTTAGTAGAGAGGGGGTTTCACCATGTTGGCCAGCCTGGTCTGGAACTCCAGACCTCAAGTGATCCATCCACCCACCTCGGCCTCCCAAAGGGCTGGGATTACAAGCATGAGCCACCATGCTTGGCCTTTACCATGGCTTTTAATAAATACATAATCCAGCCATTGCCTATAACCAACCTCATTTATTGCTCTTTTTACTTGTTCTGCTCCAGCACTGCTGGCCTCCTTTGGCTTTCTTTAACTTGACAAGAATGTTCCTACCTCAGAGCCTTTGCATTTTTTTTATATCCTGGGTCTGAAATGCCCTTTCCCCAGATAGTTCCGTTAATCACACCACTCACTGCCTTTAGGACTCTACGTAAGTATCACCTCCTGAAAAGGGTATCCTTGAGAACTCTACTGGAAATAGTATCCTTCCTTCACACTCTCATATTTCTTCCTAACAGTGATCATTTTCTGGATGTATAATTTGTATATGTATGTATGTATATGTATACATTTACATTTTTAAAAATAAATGTTTGGTCTTATACATTCAAATTTAACCCCTTTGAAGACAAGGGCATTTTTGGTTTTGTTCATTTCTTTCCCCAATGCCTACAATTGTGCCTAACCTATAGCAGGGATTGAATAAGTAATTATTAGGTGAATTAAATAAAAATATGATGAGGCCTTTATGGTTATTGCCTCCTGGGTAGAGACTTCAAGTGGTTGTGCAGGAGCATTTTGCTTGCTCAAAGAAAACCTTGGCCCGGCACGGTGGCTCACGCCTGTAATCCCAGCACTTTGGGAGGCCAAGGCGGGCGGATCCTGCAGTCAGGAGATCAAGACCATCCTGGCTAACATGGTGAAACCCCGTCTCTACTAAAAATACAAAAAATTAGCTGGGCATGGTGGCGGGCGCCTGTAGTCCCAAGTTACTTGGGAGGCTGAGGTAGGAGAATGGCATGAACCTAGAAGGCGGAGGTTGCAGTGAGCCGAGATTGCGCCACTGCACTCCAGCCTGGGCGACAAAGCGAGACTCCGTCTCAAAAAAAAAAAGAAAAGAAAAGAAAAGGAAAGCTCACTGGCATTCAACATTGTCCTCACATTACTATCAACTGTTGAATCCACTGAACTGAAGAAACCTTGTCCAGTAGAACGTTGTGTGATGATGATATACTCTATATCTGCACTGCCCACTATGATGGTTACTACCCACTATTTTAACATTTGAAATGTGGCTGGTGCCACTGAGGAGTCAAGTTTCTAATTAATATTAATTTTTTAAATTTAACTTAAGTAGCTCCACACTTGACTATCAAATTGAGCATCACAAGTCTAGACCATAAGAGGCAAGTGATTGCCTGCCTTAAATAACCCTGGGGTGGGTATTTTCTAGTAAATATTAAGTACATCTATGTTTCCTAATTTCATTGTCCTATTTTTTGCAGTTATGTATGTTTAGCACATCTAAATAACACAAAAAGAAAACACAAAATATCTCTTTTTAAATGTGCTCAAAGCAGAAGGCCAATTTTTCAGCATGGGAAAGATACTGTTGGCAGAAAGCTACCTTGCAAATGGGTATTAGGCAAAAAAAAAAAAAAAAAAAAAAAAAAAAAATGCAGGACACAATTGCTTTCAGTAGAGCCAGTCAGTAAAGCCATAGATTCCCACTTGATTATACATTGCTTACTTTCTCTACAGCCAGTGCTGACTTGAATCTCTGGATGCACATGCTTTTAGTAAGCAAGTGAAAAAGGAAACACAGAAGTGAATATTTATTTAGCATCCCCTCTACAAAAGTAGATCATTTTTGCAATTTGACACAATATAATTTTAAAAATATAACCCTTCCAAATAAAGGGGCCAACAGGTATATCTCAAATAACTCCATTCTGTATTTTAATAAAAATACATAAATTTTTTAAAAAACAATATTCTTTAGTATTTAAAATAGAAAAAGAGAAAGCCATATCTACATAGCTTATTTTCATATAGAATGAACACAGAGCATACAAATGGTACATGGTTCTCTTTAACCCTTTCACTACATCCAACCTATTACAGCCTGATCTACCTCCTAAGGAAACAAATCAAAGGGTATCCAAGAGTGGTAGAATTTATGTCAGACATTCTAAGTTTCTCGCTTTAAATCAGGGTGACTTATCATTCACCAGATAACTACTCTAAGTATTATAGATCAGGGTTCTCAATCTCAGTACTATTGACAATTTGGGCTAGATAATTCTTTCTTGTAGGGGGGTGTCCTACCCATTGTAGAATGTTTAGCAGCATTCTTGGCTTGTAACTGATAGATGCCAACAGTACTCCTCACCCCACCAAGTTTTGATAACCAAAAATATCTCCAGATATTGCCAAGTGTCTCCTGGCAGTAAAAATCACCCCAGGTTGAAAGCCAAGGAAACAGAAGACAGTGTAGTGTATCACATCCTACTTTCTTCCTTTATTTACCTTTTAAGTTTCCACTCTTCTCAACGCCATGCAATTCACTTGGACCCAAAAAGCATCTTTAATTGGTTTACTTTGGCATTCTCTTCTACTCAATTTTAAGCTTGCCTGCTGATGTCTCTACCCCAATGAGAACACATTTCCCTGAATATTTAGCCAGTCCCTTAGATTGTGGGGCCTGTCCTCAGGATCAACTTTCTTTCAATTTACTTACCTTCAAAGTGGAAATTCTGGTTCTTACCCCAACTGCTTCACAGTTTTGCAAAGTTTAAATAAGATAACAAATGTTAAAGTGCTTTGAAAAGGTAAAAACTTTTTTCTGCAAATGTATTTAATAAATTACCATAATAGTAGCAGTGTTTCTTACTCCATGGAAGCCTGTAGCAAGTTACAGACAGGTAAAGGCTGGTAACTCTTAAACATACTACCCCATTAATATTCATTTTATAATGAACATGGCAGCAAGGTTCAACTCAACTCAAAGTTCAACCCAAGTACCAAAGTCAAATGAGGCTTATGCACTATCTTGGGGGAAAATATTTTGGGTCTCTGGATAGCTACCCAAAGAAGTGTTGAAGCACTGGATTTTAAAGGTCTGCAAACCCCTCTCTCCTGTCCTGTTGACTCCCTTGGTCCCTTACCATTTCCTCTTCTGGTCTTGGGGTAGAAAATGAGGGATACTCGGTAGAAGCACCAGGGGGCGCAACCCAGCATGAGATTATGCCTTGGCTTTCTAGCCAGGCACAGTAATTTCCCTCTTGAGGGAGTAACCACTTCTCTACCCATAACCTTTAAATCAGCTCCACTCTACCCCTATACACTGTGTGTGAACTTCTGTGTGCATGTATGTGTGTGCACACTCAGAATCGAGATTCTTTTAGGAATTTGGGGATTGCAGGAATCAGAGGATCAGGCATTCCTAGAACGCATTTATGATTTTGTAAAGAAAGGGGAGAAGACAATTTCCCTTTAAAGGCCTATTTCCCTGTAAATGGTGTTTAAGAAGTGCCACCTAGAACCTCGGCACATGTGAAGTGGGACTAGACTTCTCTTGTCAAGAAACTAAACAGGCATCGCTAGTAAGGCAGGAAACGTGAACTTGACAAATCACCTCTGAGCTTGCCAAGAGGCTTAGCTTTTATTCCAGGGTCAGAACCTTGTCTTCTTTTATCCAACTTGAAAATGAAGAAAATATTTGCATAGTATTCAGATGTGCCATCCTTAAGAATGTGAATATTTAAGATAATGGATCAAGTGGAAATAGGTCAAAAGATATAGCACAGTGTTAAAAATAGCCACCACAGAAAATGTGTTTGTATTTGGCATGGTGCCTTTTCACATTCATGTAATTGGCCATTTGGCTCGCTGTGTAAAGCAGCCAGCTTCCCTCAGCTCTGGGATATGGGGGTTAGGGTATTCCGCTAGCTTCCCCAAACCACATAAATTGAAGACCAAGTCAGTTATTTCTACAGTTAAAGCTAAAATTCCCTTCCTTTCATGTCAATGATGAGACTTTCTAATGTAAAAATATTACCATTACTATCAGCAAAGGAACTATTCTCTCTTGAGGCTTGTTGTTTTGTTTTGTTTTAATTTGCTTATTCCCTCCTCCCTCCCAGTCTCTAGACCCCTTCGTGGATGGTATCAGATGATTTCAGTCCAACCTTTCATTGCATTCTCTGACTGAGCCAACACAGCTGGATTCTCAGCCAACTATGAAGTTTAAATTGGTAACTCCAAATCTGTTCTATAAATTTCAGCAACAGCAGATTTGGCCAGAATTTCAATGCTATCTCCATGCCTGAATTTCAAGAATAAAGGAAAAATAACCAGGCTCTGATGATTTACTTAAGAGAATGTACAAAGAACCATCACACTCAAGATTGTTTCTTTTGAAAGATTATTCCTGTAAATATTTTTGCCCCTCTAGTATTATTTCACAATTTATTATGGCTATAGAGCCACAAATTTTGCAAATGACTTAGGAAACTAAGTGACTTTATACCTATGACTAGACAAGTACATAAAGTGAACATACTGTTCTAAAAGAATAATTGTATATTGGAGTATTTGGGCTCAAGGAATAGAGGATTTTATTTTGTTTGTAACAGAGCCAAAATCAGCATATGCTTGAGTAATCTGCAGGAAAGACAGCAGGGTTATGGATAAATTATATATCTATGATAACTAGTGAACAGAGCTTATTAAGAACTAGGAATCTGAGGGCTTTATGAAAAGCAATTCAGAGGGAATTCTGGCATGTGTCCAAATGTATATGACTTTTCTAAGGAGGGCTATGGGGTGTCAGATGTTTTAAATTACTGTGCTTTCTCTCTAGACTCCTCTTTCTGTCTCTCTGAAGATAATGTAAAGCTGCAGCTCCATATCTGTGAAAACCCATTCCATAGCATCTGCATCCCTGGGTTGCTAAATACCCTTCTCTAGTTACCTGAATATTAATGGATCCCATGGAATGAGATGGCATGGTTCAGACACAAGCAATTACCAATGGATTTTGAAAAGTAGTAACTCCAAATTATCTTGTAAAGTTGAGAATTATCTGAGAAGAGCTATTGTAAGACTGGGAATCAAGTAACAAAATAAAAGATATGAACTGTCTTTTGCTCTATTAATTTACTTGTTTTAAAACAGAGAATACTTTTAAAATTTAATTATGAATATAGTTTAAATTTTTAAGGGACACAAATGATATATGAATGTGATAATTCTGTACTTCACAGTCAAAACAGATACTTTGTAAACAAGGATTCTCAGTTACCAGACCTCCTGAAAATGAATGACTTTTTTGTTATATCCACTTTTCTATCATTTCTCATGTTTTCTGGTAACACAAACCTAAATTTACCTGTTCATTCTTCATTACTCCCAAAATACTTTTGATCTACTTTCCCACCATAGTTAACCTGGTTATCCATCATGTAATGAAATTAACATTTTAGACAAATAATAAACAAAAAGAAATGAGAACAGATTAAAGAAATATAAAATGTAAAGTTACCCATAGACTTACAGGATGCTAAACTTTTAAATACAATATTATGTGGCTAATTCTTCAAAGAGAAGAGACTGAAAAATTTGTATAGATACTACATCTTTTTGAGTGTTGAGTCATAAACTAATTGCATAAGTCATTCTTCTCAGAATAATGCATCAAACTGTTAGAAGTTTTGAAGTGACTGCCTTGTCAGATATGCTGTTTTAATATTGATTATATCACACTGGCTTAGAATATGATTTAAAGACTTCACAGGTTAAGACACTGCTTAGCCTGGAAGACTGAGAGCAAGGAAAATGAAGAGAACCCACTGAGAAAATGAGATGTCCAAGGGATGAGGTATGAGTTGGAATCAAGTCATCAACTAGGAATAATAATGTGGACATTGATAACAATAATAATAACTAATATTACTGACAGCTTTATATATGCTAGGGATTATTTAATTCTCACTACTCTTTCTATGAATTAGGAACTTTTACCATCCAATTTTACAGATAAAGAAACTAAGTGATTTTGGACTTGTGGGGCTTACATTTTCTATAGGGATCCAAATTGAGTTGCCCAATGGGCATTGGGACATATGAATCAGAACCTCAGGGGGAATATCTGCTCTAGAGTTATAGTTCTGGGAGCTGCTAGACTATAATTGATAATTCAAGTCACAGAAGTACATGAGATAAAGTTTTACACCACTGGATGTGAAAATACCTTTGGAATTTTGGTCATTAATGATCACAATAAAAACTAATTTGGGGCTGGGTGTGGTGGCTCATACCCATAATCCCAGCACTTTAGGAGGCCAAGGCAGGCAGATCACCTGAGATGAGGAGTTTGAGACCAGCCTGCCCAACATGGTGAAAAGCCATCTCTACTAAAAATACAAAAATTATTATTTTTTATTTTTTTTTAATTATACTTTAAGTTCTAGGGTACATGTGCACAATGTGCAGGTTTGTTACATATGTATACATGTGCCATGTTGGTGTGCTGCACCCATTAACTCGTCATTTACATTAGGTATATCTCTTAATGCTATCCCTCCCCCCCACTCCGAGTGAGAACATACGGTATTTGGTTTTCTGTTCTTGTGATAGTTTGCTGAGAATGATGGTTTCCAGCTGCATCTATGTCCCTTAGCCGGGCGAGGTGGCATGCGCCTGTAATCCCAGCTACTCAGGAGGCTGAGGCAGGAGAATCGCATGAACCCAGGAGGTGAAGGATGCAGTGAGCTGAGATTGTGCCACTGCACTCCAGCCTGGGTGATAGAGCAAGACTCCTTCTCAAAAAAATCCCAAAAAAACAAAACTAATTTGGAACCGTGGAAGGGACAAAAGCTATGTGGTGCTGGACTAAAGAATGAAGTATACTCTTCTAAGATGTTTACCTATTAATAAAAAAGAGAAACAGATTATCATAGTTTTGTTTTAACAAACTATCTGGCCATGGAGAAAGATATTAAATAGGCACATTGACTGATAGTAGGATTGCAAGTGCCAACATCTCAGCTTTTATCTAACCAATAGGCCTTTGTTACCTTTTGAAAGTAGTAGAAATATGGTATTAAAACTGCAGCTGCTTCTTCCATCTTCTTCAATCTTGACTTAGGAAGAGAATACCATGCAGAACCCATGATGAAATAAATTATTAATAGACCCTAGAATATTTTTACCTAGACCTTAGAAAAATAATTATGAATCCCCCAATTTAGATGTTAACAATGAGCAGTGACTGATGTTAATTTGAGGATCTATGTTTATTAGATGAAGATCATCACTAAAAAATCCATTTATGAATAAATTACCCTTTTATTTATTGGTCTTTGTTGAGACTTACAGTAGTCTCAAGTTCACTCATTTTAAGATTCAAATAACTAAGCAATATTGCACTTATATTAGAAAACAATCATCCCTCTGGGTTTTCTAATTAACTTTAGAAAATAACAATGTACAAAATAATTAGCAATTTAAAATATAAGTAAGAAATTTTGTACATCTTACAGAATGATTGGATACATTTAAAATTATATTTTAGTAATCACTAGTAATATAATTGCAAAGATATGAACTTGCATAAAATTGTTCTGGCCTTTATTTTGTAATGGGCATTGCCATCTGTTCAGCATAATCAGTTCTTTCATATTTCTCTGGTAAATGAAAACAATACAAATTTCTATTGAAGGAATATATCACGGAAAGAATATGTTCTACTGAATGAGGAAACTAAAATGAAAAAGTCATATTATGTTCAGCAACCCGGGATGATTTCTTTAGATTTTAAAAGTTCTGAGACCAATAACTTTCCTTAAGAGAAAAGCTTTATAAAATTGGTTGAAAATTCAACAAAAAATAGCTCCTGTTATCAAGTCCATAAGTATATTACACCCATTTAAAACCTGAAGGAATCGTTTTTTCCATAATCCTTTGACATTTTTATACCCACTGCTTCCATGATCAAGCCATTTGGCAGTAGTAAAATAGAAAGTTGGCTCGACCATTATCCTTCACATTAAAAAAAAACTGTTTTGTTCTTTTCTACTAATGCCAACTCATTTGATGCTCTGCACACACATCAATTAGAGCTATTAGGTATGTGCAGAATGTAATATGTCAACCAGGTCAAGGCTGATTCTAGATGTGACTCATAGGCCAGAAATGAATGGCAATTTTTACTTTTCCTTAAGTGTGAATCTATGCTTTCAATTGGTTTTTATCACCATGAATACTTCTACCTTTCATCTTAGTTTTTATTACCAATGAAAACATCAGACCCTAACTTTCTATATGAATTTTTTCTGCTGCCTAAAGTCTCCATTTTCCTCCTTAAACTGGCAATGGCATTTAGTTTATATCTTTTAAAATTACTCTTCAAATGTTTTTATTCATTTATTTGACACATTTATTGGACTTCTTCTCAATTTAGAAGTAGACAAAAAAGTAGACAAAAAGCAACTCATTGCTGTAAAGGGTGATAGTAAAAGGGAACATATAGAATGCTTCTAAATGGTTGATAAGGAAATTCCAAGGTAAGTCTCCTGGGAACAGGAAAGTCCTCCTTGAAAATGCAGGCTTTAGTTAGAATCTTAAAGGAAAGGCGTCAGCTAGGAAGAGTCAAGCAAGGGGATAAAGAGAGTGTTCCGGGTAGAAACAGCATGCACAAAACAAGCAAGATGAGCTTTTTTAATTTTTATTTTTTAAAAACATATATATCTCTGTTTTCAGCTAAATTGAGATCCCTGTGGACAAGAAGACAAGGCATAGTTTTGTTTCTTCTGTCTCTCATACCTTTTAAAACACCTTAGTAACTTAATACAACACTACCTCATTTTATACTGTTTAACCTTCTTGTGTTTCACAAATACTGCAGTTTTTCACCAATTGAAGGTTTGTGGAAACTCTGTATCAAGCAAATCTATTGGGGCCATTTTTTTTTTTTTTTTTTTAAACAGGATGTGCTCACTTCATGTCTCTGTGTCAGATTTTGATAATTCTCATATTATTTACAATATTATTATTATTATACCTATTATGGTGATCTGTGATCAGTGATCTTTGATGTTACTTTTGTAATTATTTGAGTGTACCATGACAATGAACTAAATCAATGAATGTGTGTTTTCTGGCTGCTCTACCACCTGGCCACTCCCCCATTTCTTTTCTGCTCCTCAGGCCTTTCTATTTCCTCAGACACAAGAATATTGAAATTAGGCCAATTAATAGCTCTGCAATGGTCCTTAATTGTTCAAGTGAAAGAAATGGTTAGCTGCCTCTCACTTTCAATCAAAAGCTATAAATGATTAAGCTTAGTGAGGAAAATCATTGAAAGTTGAGACAGGTCAAAAACTTAGCCTTTTGCACCAGTTAGCCAAGTTGTCAATGCAAAGAAAAAGATATTTAAGGAAATTAGAAGTACTACTCCAGTAAATACACACAAATAATAAGAAAGAAAAATGAACCTATTGCTGATATGGAGAAAGTTTTAGTGGTATAGATAGAAGATCAAATCAGCCACAACATTCCCTTAAACCAAAGTCTAATCCAGAACAAAGCCCTAACGCTCTTCAATTCTGTGAAGGCTGAGAGAGAAGAGGGAAATGAGAGGAAAAGACTGATGCTACAGAGGCTGATTTATGGGGATTAAAGAAGGAAGCCATCTCTAGAACATAAATGTGGAACGTAGCAGCAAGTGCTGATGGAGAAGCTGAAGCAAGTTATACAGAAGATCTAGCTAAGATAAGTGATGAATGTAGCTACACTAAACAACAGATTTTCAATGTAGATGAAACAGCCTTCTACTGGAAGAAGATGCCATCTAGGACTTTCATAGCTAAAGGAAAGTAAATGCCTGGCATCACAGCTTCAAAGGATAGGTTGACTTCTTGCTAAGGGCTAATGCAACTGGTAAATTTGAGACCAATGTTAATTTACCATTCCAAAAATCCTAGGGCTCTTAAGAATTATGCTAAACGTACTTTGCCTGTAATCTATAAACAAAACTGCAAAGCCTGGATGGCAGTACATCTGTTTACAGCATGGTTTTCTAAATCTTTTTAAGACCACATTGAGACCTACTGCTTAGAAAAAAATATTTCTTTCAAAATATGACTTGTCCCTGGCCAGGCACGATGGCTCACACCTTTAATCACAGCACTTTAGGAGGCTGTAGTGGGTGAATCACCTGAGGTCAAGAGTTCAAGACCAGCCTGGCCAACATGGAGTAACCCCGTCTCTACTAAAAATACAAAAAATTAGCTGGATGTGGTGGCAGATGCCTATAATCCCAGCTACTCAGGAGGTTGGGGCAGGAGAACTGCTTGAACTGGGGAGGCAGAAGTTGCAGAGAGCCAAGATTGTGCCACCGTACTCCAGCCTGGGTGACAGACTGAGACTCCATCTCAAAGAAAAGAAAAGAGAAGAAAATATTCCTGCTCCTTGGCAGTATACCTGGTCACTCAAGAGCTGTAATACAGGTGTACAAGAATATTAATGTTGTTTTCATGTGTGCTAACACAATATTCATTCTGTGGCCCATGGATCAAGGACTCATTTGACTTCCAAGTCATATTATTTAAGAGATACATTTTGTAAAGCTATTGCTGCTATAGATAGTAATTCTTCCTGTGAATCTTCACAAAGTAAGCTGAAAACCTTCTAGAAATGATTCACCACTCTAAATGTCTTTAAGAACATTCATGATTTGTAGAAGAAGATCAAAATATCAATATTAACAAGAATTTGGAAGAAGTTCATTTCATCCCTCATGGATGACTTTGAGAGGTAAGAAATTCAATGGAGGAGGTCACCAATCATGGGATAGGAATAGCAAAAGAACTGCCAAAGATATTGTAAACATTGTTGAAATGGCAGCAAATGATTTAGAATATTACATAAACTTAGTTGATATAGAAGCAGCAGGGTTTAAGAGGATTGACTCCAATTTTGAAAGTTCTGCTGTGCATCAAATGCTATGAAACAAGATTTGATGCTCTTTTGTGAAAGGAAGAGCCAGTTGATAAGGCAAACTTCAATGCTGTCTTATTTTAAGAAATTGCCACAGCCACCTTGGCCTTCAGGAGCCACAGCCATGATCAGTTAGCAGTCATCAACATGGAGGCAAGACACTCAACCAGGAAAAAGATGAAGGCTGAGATGATTGTTAACATTTTTAGCAGTATTTTTTAATTAAGGTATGCACATTGATTTTTTTAAACATAATGCTATTGTACACTTAATATACTATGGTGTAGTGTAAACATAACTTTTATATGAACTGGGAAGCTAAAAACTTCAGTGACTTCACAAGCTAAAAACTTGTGATACTCGCTTTACTGTGATAATGTGAACTGAACCCACACTATCTCTGAGTTATGCCTGTAGTTGATTACTGGTTGATGTAGAAGAAAAGCACATAAAATTTCAAATGTGTGACAGTCACAATTTATTTATTTATTTATTTATTTATTTATTTATTTATTTATTTATTTATTTATTTTGAGACATAGCCTCGCTCTGTTGCCCAGGCTGGAGTGCAGTGGCACGATCTCGGCTCACCACAAGCTCTGCCTCCCGGATTTACACCATTCTCCTGTCTCAGCCTCCGAGTAGCTGGGACTACAGGCGGCCACCACCATGCCTGGCTAATTTTTTGTTTTTCAGTAGAGACGGGGTTTCACCATGTTAGCCAGGATGGTCTCGATCTCCTGACCTCGTGATCCACATGCCTCAGTCTCCCAAAGTGCTTAGATTACAGGCATAAGCCAACGCGCCCAGCCAATTTTTTATTTAAAGAATCACTTTGTAGATTGAGTTGAAATTGTTAGCATTGGTCTCAGTGCATCTCAGGGAAGCATAGAAAAGTAGGTTATGGGAAGAACATTAAGTAGTGTATAAAAAATTGATGATCATTTGGAGGGCTTAAAGCATTTGGCCTATCCAGACTCTTATTTTTGAAAATATTAATTTTCTATGCTTATACTAGGGGCGGGGGGAACAAAAGAAAGGAATGGAATTGAAAAGTATGTGCCGATAATCAGGTACCCACTAGTAAAAGCTAGAGATTATAACTGTATATTTCTTTAAACATTTAAAATAATATTTTAGCTACTACCAATAAGTAGATATTGTAATTGTGAATGTGCAAAGCTAAACTCTGCAGACATAACACCAAAAACAAAATAATATTTATCCCTTCAAGTTCATGGTGGGAATATATCTACATTTCTAAAAAGAGTCCAAGGAATGCTTAAAAGCCAAAAACATAAAGAAAAATATAAACCAATTTGGTATAAAACAGAAATCATTATTGAACAAAGACAATAAAATACATACTTTAAAAACAGAGATTTATTCTGAGCTACACTATATGCAAAGGTATTTTGAGGTATTAAAATAACATTCATGAATTGTTCCTGCCATCCCAGCACAAGACTCTATGACAGGAGCCTTTTGTACAGACAGCTGGTCACAAGGGACCAACTTGTTAGCAATACCTGGCAACAAATCTCCCCAAATTACTTCTGCTGATAATGCCTTCTGATCCAGGACATGTTGCCAGCAAGACTTGTTAATCAGTGCTCATTGGCTCTCCTTCCTTTAATCTTTAGCCAAAATTCACAGTTTAGGGGGAAAGGAAATCAATACATATCTATATACTATATATTAGAAATAGATTTTTTGCTAAATTATTTTTTAATGCAAAATATATTTATTAAGTTTTTTCATATTTGACTCTGTATTGTTTAATGATGCATTTCAAAAACAGATATGTCTATAGGAAATGTTATATTTAAGTTTTCCATGAAAGACAGAGACCATGATGTATAAATATTGAACTGAGGTGGCAGTAGACATATTATTTGAAAATGTAATAATAAAATACTGCTGTTAATACTTATTATCATCAGTTAAATTTATTAATAACATTCTTTTGTGAGGTACCATCTATAAACCAGAAATTATGTTTTTATTTTTAATTTTAGTGGGTACACACTAGATATAAATACTTATGAGGTATTTTGATATAGGCACAAACTGTGTAATAATCACATCAGGGTAAATGAGGTATCCATCACCTCAAGCATTCATCTTTCATTTGTTTCACAAAAAATCCAATTATTCCCTTTTAGTTATTTTTAAATGTACAATAAATTTGAAATGTTTGGAAGAATTCAGCAGTGGAGGCATATTTTCCCGACTTCCCGGTTTTCCTTTGCTGGGAGACCTTTTTTTTTTTTTTTTTTTTTTTTGAGACCAAGTCTCCCTCTTTTTCCCAGGCTGGAGTGCAGTGGCGCTATCTCGGCTCACTGCAAGCTCCATCTCCTGGGTTCACGCCATTCTCCTGCCTCAACCTCCCAAGTAGCTGGGATTACAGGCGTGCGCCACCACACCCAACTAATTTTTTATATTTTTGGTAGAGATGGGGTTTCACCATGTTGGCCAGGCTGATCTCAAACTCCTGACCTCAAGTGATCCACCCACCTCGGCCTCCCAAAGTATTAGGATTACAGGCGTGAGCCACCCCACCTGGCTGCTAGGAGATATTTTTATTACAGCTTTGATCTCGTTACTTGTTACTGGTCTGTTCAAGTTTTGGATTTCTACCTGGTTCAATCTTGGTAGGTTGTCGTGTCTAGGAATTTATCCATGTCTTCCAGATTTTTCAATTTATTATCATATAGTTGCTCATAATAGCCTTGAATGATTCTTTGAATATCTTTGGTATCGGTTTAATTTTTCATTTTTCATCTCTGATTTTATTTATTTGGGTTTTCTCTCTTTTCTTCTTAGTGAGTCTGGTGAAAGATTTGTTAATTTTACCCGTTCAAAAAACCAACTTTTTCTTTCACTGATCTTTTATATTGTTTCATTGTTTAAATTTCACACATTTCTGCTTTGATCTTTATTATTTCTTTTACTAATTTTGAGTCTCGTTTGTTCTTGCTTTTCTGGTTCTTTAAGATGCATTATTAGATTGTTTATTTGAAGTTTTTCTACTTTTTTGATGTAGGTATTTATAGCTATAAACTCTCCTCTTAGTAATGTTTTTGCTATATCCCAAAGGTTTTGGTATGTTGTGTTTCCATTATCATTTGTTTTAAGACTTTCTAAAATTTTGTTCTTAATTTCTTCATTGATCCACTGGTTATTCAAGAGCATATTGTTTAATTCCGTGTGTTCATATAGTTTCCAAAATTTCTCTTATTTTGATTCTACTTTTATTTTATTGTGGTCAGAAAAGATACTTCATATAATTTAAATTTTGGAACTCTTTAGGAGTTCTTTGTGTCCTAAAATATAGTCTATTCTTGAGAATGATTCCTGTGCTAAGGAAAAGAATGTGCATTCTGAAGTCATTGGATGACATGTCCTGTAAATATCTATTATGTCCATTTGGTCTATGGTGCAGATGAAGTCCAATGTTTCTTCATTGATTTTCTGTCCAGTGCTGAAAGTGGGATGTTAAAGTCTCCATATATTCTTATATTGGGGACTATTTTTTTTTTTATCTCTAATAATGTTTACTTTATATATCTGGGTGCTGCACTGTGTGTGCATATATATTTACATTTATATGCTCTTTGCTAAATTGACTTATTCATCATTATATAATCACATTTTTTTTAATAGTTTTTGTCTTGAAATCTATTTTGTCCTATATAAGTATAGCTCCTCCTGCTCTTTTTAAATTTCTGTTGGCATGGAATATCTATTTCTATCCCTTTATTTTCAGTCTATGTGTGTCTTTACAGGTGAAGTGTGTTTATTGTAGGCAACAGATTATTGAATCTTGCCTTTTTATACATTTAGCTACTCTATGTCTTTTCATTGGAGAGTTTAGTCCATTTACATTCAATGTCATCATTGATAAGTAAGTATTTATTCCTGCCATTTTGCTATTTGTTTGCACGTTGTTTATTGTTCTTCTCTTCCTTCTCTCCTGTCTTCCTTTCAGTAAAGCTATTTTTTTCCTCAGGTAATATGTTTCAATTTATTGCTTTTTATTTTTGTGTGTGTCTATCTGTTGTATGTTTTTGATTTTAGGTACTCTGAGGCTTGCAAATAGTATCTTATAACCCAGTATTTAAGTTGATGATAACACTGATTGCATAAACAAATTGACTAACAAACAAGGAAAGAAAAATTAATAAAACTGCATTTTAACTTTGTCCCCCCACTTTATAACATTTTGTTGTTTCTATTTATATCTTTGTATTTAAAAATTACTGTATTTATTATTTTTTAATGAGTTCATCTTTTAGTATTTCTACCCAAGATATGAGTAGTTTATACAGTCCAATTATGGGGTTATAATACAATCTTAAAAATATAGTGTGCATTGAAAGCTGTCAGAAGATGTGCAGAAACACAAGAGGTCTATGGAGAATTGTCTTTAAACAGGGTAACAAACAGTTTGTGGATAAGTTGCCACCCACTGTTGAGAAATATGGTTGAATCTCAACTCACAAAAGAGTTGACATGAATATTTAGGAGAACTAAATGTAAAGAGTAAATTTTTTTTTTACAGAAAATACCATATAGTATTACTATGAACTCAGAGGTAAATAATTCCTTAAAAGATGTAAACATTGCAAAGTATTATATTGAACTATATGAAATTGAGATATGAACAATTTTTAGACAATGAAATAATGAGAGAATAAGACCCACTCGGCCAGGCGCAGTGGCTCAAGCCTGTAATCCCAGCACTTTGGGAGGCCGAGACAGGCGGATCACGAGGTCAGGAGATCGAGACCATCCTGGCTAACACAGTGAAACCCCGTCTCTACTAAAAAAATACAAAAAAACTAGCCAGGCATGGTGGCGGGAGCCTGTAGTCCCAGCTACTCGGGAGGCTGAGGCAGGAGAATGGCGTGACCCCCAGGAGGCGGAGCTTGCAGTGAGCTGAGATCTGGCCACTGCACTCCAGCCTGGGCGACAGCGAGACTCCGTCTAAAAAAAAAAAAGAGAGAGAATAAGACCCACTCTTCTACTGCTGTGTGACTAACCCTAGCACTGTTTGCTGCTTCTGAGTAAATCTCTTCTTCTCCAAAGAAGGGTATAAGAGGAGGGACAGTATAAACTGTGCATTGCTGCCTTAACATTTATACCTTAAACATGTCTCCAAACATGTATGCAGACTCAAAGATTTGATTTATTTCCCACTCTCACCCTGATGAAAGACATAGCAAGGTCTATGTGTTTTTTATTCTCTTAAGGGAAAGAGGATTATTAGAATAATATTCAGAAGTGATTATAACAAAAGAGGTCTTGAAAAGGTAAACAACAATGTCCCCAAACTGGAATCAAAGGTTTACTTTAAAATACAACCAAATGATTTGTTAGTAGGCTTGTTCTCTATTTATGACCGCATTTTTCAGTCAGAGATTTGTCAAATTTCCATCGAGTTATTCTTTTCCTGGGACCCAGAAAAGTGAGGGTTGAGGAAAACCAGCTGATTTAATCATTAACTATAGGCCTGCATATTCATAGGCCTCAGAAACCCTAGAATTATAGAACAAATAGAGGTCATGTAATATGTCATCACTAATTTCCACTTTATCTCTGACTTGCTTTCCCAAAACCACAATTTGGCTTGCATATACATTCTATGATTTGTCGTTGGATTCATGCTAGTTTGTAATAAAAGCCAAATGTCATTAGGGGAATCAGAAAATAAATAATCTGGTAACCCATTTTTCCTCATGTTATTACAGCAAAGCCAACATTTCTAGCCATGAGTAGTGATATGTATCTCCTGCCACCCCCAATTAATAATTTCCCAGTTCCCACAGTGTATAAAGGGCTATAGCAAAGGAGGACACTCTTTGTGCCTTTAAATGCTCTGCTACACACCTTTTAAGAAATAAAAGCACCCACTTTTAAATAAACATGTTATGCAATTCAAGTCAAGTTATCTTTGGTATGCCAATCAAGTTAGAACAGGTAGCAGGACCTTATAAGAAAGGTAAACAGCTAGAATACCTAGTAATGATGAGATCAGATCTTAAGTTCATACTAGTGGTGGTCTCTTAAAACAATAGAAAAAAGGCTTCAATTTCCTTTTTGTCTTTTGAGAAAATTTTTGGCAGATAATTTTATTTTTAACATGCTAGATACATGAGAAGTCATGCATTGTCACATATGTCTTAATATAAAAAAATTTAAAAAAATATTTTCAAAGAGATGCTTCTGAAGTTAGCATTACCTTTTGTATGTAAGTCCTTTTAAAGTTTCACACATTATGTGATTTCTTTCACTGAATTTAGTTTGAATGGCAAAGTTACATTTGAAGAAGACATTATAAACCTGACTATATTCAATGCTAGCATTCTTGTCATAGAATCTACCTAACAGAGTCTGTTTTTATAATGTAATAAAAAGTGTAGGGGAGGGGATTTTAATACAGATTGAGTAATTATTCCTAGAGATATGATCTCATAGTTGCATGTATGTAAACTAAGCTTTTAAAGTTCATTTTCAAAAGCAATAAAATACATGCTTTGGTATGGAGAGCATAGGTAATTTACCTACAGACCCAGGTATACCACTACAGCTGAATCAGTGGTCAAAATGTAGAAGTAGTTCTGTGGTTTCCACCTACGTATTCCTCAGGGGCCTATATTTTGTGTTTGCTTCTCTCTCAGGGCCCCATGGACTAAGACATGCTGAAGAAACAAAGAAAAGAGAGAATACCTGGCATAGAAGGGGCCATCAGAATTCCGTTTCAATACTGTGGTTATTTTTATTCTTATTGGTCAGCAATCATGCAATACCAGTTGATAAATATTTTGAATATAACCTTTAGCTATAGACACATAAAATAAGCAGAGTATTATTATTTTTATCATTATTATTATTTTATATAGTTAGGTACAATGAGAGCATCAAGCATGAACTTAAACTATTCTGAATTTTGAAAATCTTAGATATAATAAGGAAGATAAGTGCTGTAAAAAGGTATTGCATGATTCAGAAAGGACTCTACTGATTACTAATAGTCCAAAGTTGAAAGTACATAAGAAAGGGTGAAGTGACAAGAGTAAAGTTATCAAAATGGCAAGATAGAAGGTCCCCAGCACTCATTCCCCCACAGAAACACTAATTTGGCAACAATTCACAGATAAAATTTCCTTTGGGATACTGGGAGGAGATTGTGACTCTCCAGTGGAGTCCAAAACTGAGAAAAGCCACTTCGAGAAAGTAAGCCCATGTTCCTGGCAGCAGGTCTGCTAACTGTGAACCTGACTGCAGGACCAGAAGCAGCACTAAGACCTGGCTCCAGCTTTGCTCTATGGTGGCCCTGAAAGCAGTCCCATTTGCCTAGAGTTTTTTAAGAGTCACACTCCATCAAGCCCCTGGTAACAGGCATATCTATGAGGCACCCCATTGTAAACAAAAGTAAATCATGACCCAGCTTCAAACCCACTTAACCACTGTCCTGGAGGCAGTCCCATTCTCCCTGCAGACTTGGCTGGAGCCATAATTACAGATCTGAGGGGAGAAATAGACAGCCATATAATAATAGTAAGATACTTCAATATCTCACTGTCAGTAATGTATAGATCAGCTAGAAGATCAACAAGGGAACAGCAGAACTAAAGACTAAATGGACTCAACAGACATACACAGAACATTCTACCCAACAACAGAAAAAAAATACTCATTCTTCTCATGTCTACATAGTACATTTTCCAGAATAGATCACATGCTAGGTTAGAGAATAAATCTTTATAAGTGTAGAAAGTTAAAATCATTCCAAGTAGCTTTCTGAAAAACAATGGTATGACATAGAAATCAATCATAGAAAGAAAACAGGAACTTTAAAAAATACATAAAAGTTAAACAACACACTACTAAACAAGTATTGGGTCAAATACAAAATCAAAACATAAATTAGAAAATATCATGGGACAAGTTAAAATGAAAACACAACATATGGAAACTTGTGAGAGGCAACAAAAGCAGTACTAAGAGGGAAGTATGTAGCAAGAAATTCACACATTAAAAAAATAAGAAAGGTCTCAGATAACCAGCCTAACTTTATACTTCGAGGAACTAGAAAGATAAGAACAAACTAAACACAAAATTAACAAAATAAAAAAATTACAAAGAGAAGAGCAGAAATAAATTAAATTGAGAACAGAAGAATGATTTTAAATATCAACAAAACTAATGGTTAATTTAAAAAAATACTTAGAAAATTAATAAACCCTTAGCTAGACCAAGAAAAAAATAGAAGATTCAAATTAATAATATCAGAAATAAAAGAGGAGTCATTAAAACTAAACAATTATATGCCAGCAAATTAGACAACCTGTAAGAAATGGAGAAATTCATAGTAGCATACATTCTACTAAAAGCTAATCAAGAGGAAACAGAAAGGCTGAAGCAACTAATAGTAAATAAGAGATTGAGGAATAAAACAAATGAAAACTTCAAAGAAAGAAAATCCCAGGGCCAGATGGCTTCACAAGTAAATTCTACCAAACTTTTTTTTTCTTTTTTAATACTCTAAATTCTGGGATACAAGTGAGGAATGTGCAGGTTTGTTACCTAGGTATATACGTGCCATGGTGGTTTGCTGCACCCATCAACCCTTCATCTACATTAGATATTTCTCCTAATGCTATCCTTCCCTAGTCCCCCGCTCCCTGACAGGCCCCGGTATGTAATTCTACCAAACTTTTAAGGAACTACCTCCAACCCTTCTTAAACTTTTCCAAAAGATAAAAGAAGAGGGAATACTTCCAAACTCTTCCGTGAGGCTAGTGTTATCCTGATACCAAAGACAGACAAAGACACCACAAGGAAAGAAAATTACAGGCCAATATCCCTAAGGAACATTAAAGCAAAAATTCCCAAATACTAGCAGACTAAATCCACCAGTACATTAAAAGGATTATACACGGTGACCAAGTAGGATTGATCCTTGACATTCAAGAATGATTCATCAAACAATATGATACACACCATGAAGAGAATGTAGGATAAAAATCACATGATCATCTCAATAAATACAAAAGAAACATTTGACAAAGCTTAACACCCATGACAAAAATGTTCAACAAATTAGATTTAGAAGGAATTTAACTCATCAAAGAGCAACATATGCAAAGAACACAGGAAACATTGTAAGCAATGGTCAAAAACTAAAATCTTTTCCTCTGAGTTCCAGAAAAGGCAAAAATGTCCACTTTCATAACTTCCGTTTAACATAGTACTTAAAGTCCTATCCAGAACAGTTAGGAAAGAGAAGGAAATAAAAGGTATACATATTAGAAAGGAATAAGTTAAATTATCCCTGTTTGTAGATTGCATGACATTATATGTAGAAAACCCTAAGAACTCCACCTAAAAGTTTTGGAACTAATAAATGAATTAGTAAAGTTGCAGGATACACAAGTGACATGCAAAATTCCGTTCATTTATACACACTAGCAATAATCTATCTAAAAAGGAAATTAAAATACAATTCCATTTACAATCACATCAAAAGGAATAAAATACGTAGGAATAAACTTAACCCAGGAAACAAAAGACTTGTACTCTGAAAATTACAAAATATTAATGAAAAAAATTTTAATGTAAATGGAAGGGTATTTCATGTTCATGAATAGGAATAATTAATATTGTTAAAATGTCTATATTTGTCAAAGTAATTTTTATTAAAATCTCATAGCATTTTTTATAGAACTAGAAAAAACAATCTTAAAATTCATTTGCAATGACAAAAGACCCTTAATAGACAAAGCAAACTTAAGCAAGAACAAAACTACAGGTATAACACTCCTGATCTCAAGATATATAACAAAGTTACAGTAATCTAAACAGTATGATAGAGTATAAAAATAGACATATATACCAATGGAACATAATAGAGATCCAGGGATATAAGCATGTATATATGATCAACTGATCTTCTACAGGTGTGCCAGTAATGCACAAAGAGGAAAAGAAGTCTCTTCAATAAATCATCCTAGGAAAATTGGATATCCACATGCAAAATCAATGAAATTGGACCCTTATTTCACAACAAATACAAAAATAAACTTTAAAAACTTTACAGACTTAAATGTAAAACTTGAAACACCAAAACTCTTAGAAGAAAACATAGGAATAATGCTTAAAGACAGCAGACTATGCAATTTTTTCTTGGATATGACATTAAAAAGCATAGGCAACAAAACCAAAAACAGAAAAGCAGGATTATAATTGGACTAAAAACCTTCTGCACAGCAAAGGAAAAATTAAAATGAGTAAATTATATAAGAAATAGGAGAAAATTTTGCAGACCAAAAATTTTAGTTACCTCTATCATTATGTTTTATACTTTCATATAATTTCATGATATTTATTATTATCATTTCATTTTTGGTTGAAGAACTTTAAGCATTTTTTGTATGGCAGGTACAGTGTTGATAAATTTCTCCAGATTTTGGTTGTCTGAAAAAGACTATTTCTTCTTAATTTCTGAAGGGCAGTATTACTGGGTATAGTATTCTTGGCTACCATTGTTTTTCTTTCAGGACTTTGAATATATTATCCTATTCTCTCTTGCCTGCGAGATTACTGCTGAGAAATCTACTCAGTGTAATGGAGATTCCCCTTTATGACACTTGATATATTTTACTGATATATTTTAAAGTAAAATTTACTTTAAAATTTTATTCTTTGTCTTGAACTTGATATTTTGATTATAATGTGCCTAGATGAGGGCCTATTTAGGTTGAACCAGTTTGAGAATGTTTAAGCTTCATAAACCGGACATTCACATCTCTCTCATGACTTGGGAAGTTTTTAGTCATTATTTCGTTAAGTAAGCTTTGTGTGACTCTCTCCATCTATTCTCCTTCTATAACCCCCATAATGCAAATGTATATTCATTTACTGGTATCCCGTAAGTCCTGTAGGCTTTCTTCACTCATTTTTCTTATTTTTTTCTTCTTTTACCCTATATGACTATACTATTTGAAAAGACTCGTCTTCAAGTTAACAGAGTCTTTCTTCTGCTTTACCTAGTCTGCTACGGCATTAGTCCAGTCTTACGCTGCTATAAAGAACTGTCTGAGACTGGGTAATTTATAAAGAGGTTTAATTGACACACAGTTTTGCATGGCTAAGGAGGCCTCAGGAAACTTACATTCATGACAGAAGGTATATCTTCACAGGGCAACAGAGGAGAGAATGAGTGCCGAGCAAAGAGGGAAGTCCCTTATAAAACCATCAGATCTTGTGAGAACTCACTCAATATCACAAAAACAGCATGGGGGAACCAGCCCCTAAAAATTAAATTATCTCCACCTGGTTCCACCCTTGACATGTGGGGATTATTATAATTCAAGATGATATTTTGGGTGGGGATACAGAGCCAAACTTTATTACCTGGTTCCTGCAATTACATTTGTGCCAACCTAATATAATGTTAATCACATGAAGGACATAAATGTTTAATGATTTTACTGAAGCACAAGAAATATGTGCAGAGTGCTGGGAAGATCCCAGAAATAAGAATTAGTAATTCTACTTTGCTGGAGGTAAGATTTGAACTGAGTCTTAAAATTTAGGTAGGAGCCCTCTTTAGAAAAATGAGGAATGATACTTTAGGCAGATAAATAGCAGGTACAAAGGCAGGATATTTACAATGAGCTGCACTTTACTGAGATGCAATAAGCATGCCTGTAGCACCTGGGAAGACAGGGCTGAAATAACAGGATGAGAGGTAGTTAGAGAGCTATAGAAAGACATTTGAGTTTCTTGGTCTTGAGCTCTATTTTTTAAGATACCTACATACAAAGGTGGTAGGGTAATAACTTCCAACACACACTTTTTCCACTACATATATATTTCAAAAAAAGAATTAGGAGTCAGTACAGCAAATAAATCCATTACAGTTTTATTTTACCTTATCAATTGGAATTTTTATGGGCTACATAAAGATAATTTCTTCAGATAATTCTCTAAGTACTTTTGGCATAAATTTACAGCCTATTTTAGTGTCTGTTGTATAGTGCAGGTTGGCAAGCAGTTCTCTAATTGATATTGTCACATATGTTAACTTCATTCCTAATTGCTGAGAGGGTTTTCATCATGAAAAAAAGACAAAAATAAAATCACACAAATGCATGCATCCTCAAATAATTAAGTGTGGTATGTTTAAATAATGAAACTATTTTACAAAAAGAAAAATGCTAAATTAAAATTTGGCCCACTTCTAGAATTTTAAGTAAATTGATATTTAAGTGTATGTATTCCATCAATTAGCTTAAAAGTAATTTAAAACTGCCTTCACAGATTTTTTTTCTGGGTTCTACATAATGTGAACAGTGAATGAGAAGTGATTAATAGGAAGCACATAGACTTGAAACAGTACATCTGATCATTGTCAGTAGCAATCTCATACACTGTAACTGTGTTCTCTGCGGTGCCAAATTATTTTTATTGGCAATAATTTTATTGTGGGATTTGAAACTAAAATAATTTCTGAAGCTAAATTTTCAGAAATCAGAACACCAAAATCTTAGCAAAATGATATATTAATGCTAGCTATTGTGACGAAAAAAGAAAATGGATGTGAGCATCCTTGATTTTTAAAATACGTCCTGAATAGTAAAGAAAATCTGAAAAGGGACTAATAACTACAAACTCACTTATATTTGTAAACAAATCATGTTTCCACAGTATTTACCTCTAATTCACATATAATATTATAGAAAAGAAGAATGAGATTAATTTCAGACTGCAAATTACAAAAAAGTAGTCCTTTATATTTTAAAATTTAAAATTATAATTAAAGACAACTTATCAACAATAATGGAGTTGTTGATAATCAAAGACATAGAGGGATGGAGAGGGAAATGAGGAGGCTTTCCAAGATTTTCATATAGCACAAAGAGAAAGCACAGAGATCAAAATATCTAACGTTCATTTAAATGAGCCACAATTAGTATGAAAATTGGGCAGTAGAACGATATGTTGAGTGGATAGTATAAAAACTGAAAACTATGAATAATTATATCAAATAAATCTTTAAAGAAAGAAACACAGAAGCTTGATTGCTAAGACATTAGCATCCAAAGTCATGTATTCACTGCATATAATACGGATTTTTAAAATGCACTGGCAACAAGAAATTTGAGCCTGCAACTTACATGACACATTCAGCAAAATAGCAATTGGCAGGTAATGCGAAAATAGCTCTGTGGTGGTAGTCTTTAGTATTACAATTACAAAAGATGTGTGTCCAAGAGAATCCTAGTGCTAATCAGATAAGTAAAGCAAACTCCTAGGTATCCATGTGCTCATTCTTTTTTAAAAAATTTATTTAATAAACTTTATCTATTGAACTTTACCTCATATAGGACAAACACATTGATCATCTCTCTCTGAGATTTCTGTCAGGCCACCTTCTGAAGTTCAGTTCCAAAAGATTACAAGGTGGAACTGCAGAGAGTTTCCATGGTAACCTTAGTGTGTTCCCATCTGAATAGCCAGAACTCTGACCCCTCATTCACTTGTTAGCTTATCCAGGAGGCCCAGAGCTTCCAGGGAACTCTACTTCCTTAGAACAGAGGTAGTAGGTAAAGTAACGTAAAGGGTAAGTGCTGGAAAAAAAATTTGAAGACAGCAGTTTTATTTACCCTCTAGGAAAATGACTTTTCATTTGGTGATAACCTTTTGTTATGGACCATGAAGAACACACGAAAATGCAAGCTATATCAAGATCCTGTTGTGTAGTCACAATGGGCTTTGGTACTTAAAGTGTCCAAAGCACACCTATTCCTCTTGCGGCCAGCACAGGACTGCCAAAACAGGGCTCCGCTGAGAGGTTTGCTCTCAGCTTCAGAAACATTATAGGTAGAACAAAGTGACTCTCAGACTCACAAAAATGTTAGAGATCACTTCAAACCATTCATTGATTGTTTGCCTCCTAACAATGTTATAAATAGATCCTAAACTTCTAAAAATATAGTGTTTGAAAATATAAGCACCAGTGTATACTATATATGCATATGAGAGCCGAGGAGTTTATTGCAGCTTTGTAGTTTTGTTTATAGTCAGAGGTGGAAGAAACTAAAATTAAGTACCCTTAATAACTATCAATAGAGAAATAATTTTAAAAATGTATTAAAATATGGAATATTATAACCATTGTTAAAAATAATATATTAGATCTATAGCTGTTGAATTAGGTTACTGTCTATTATGCATGTTTTTTTTTTTTTTGAGACGGAATCTGGCTCCGTCGCCCAGGCTGGCGTGCAGTGGCCGGATCTTAGCTCACTGCAAGCTCCGCTTCCTGAGTTCACGCCATTCTCCTGCCTCAGCCTCCCGAGTAGCTGGGACTTCAGGCACCCTCCACCTCTCCCAGCTAGTTTTTTTGTATTTTTTTTTTTTTAGTAGAGACGGGGTTTCACCGTGTTAGCCAGGATGGTCTCTATCTCCTGACCTCGTGATCCGCCCGTCTCGGCCTCCCAAAGTGCTGGGATTACAGGCTTGAGCCACCGCGCCCGGCCTGCATTGTTAAGAAAGAAGAGTAAATTGCAATATTTATTTGGACAAGCATGGAAAAAGTGTAGATGATTGACATAAACTCATTAATATATTTTTCTCAGGAAAGGGTGAGAATAGGAAGCAGGGGCAGTTAGCAAAATAAAAAATAAAAGCACATTGGAAAATTATGCACATTATAATAGTTGAAGTGTAAAAAAGTATGGCATTTGATGTTACTGCAAATATGTTGAAATGAAATATGCACAAAAATTAAAAGTAGCATGGATATATAAAAATATTGATTTGAATTAATGATACAATTTGGGGTGTTTTTAATTTAAATTTCTTTTGTTATGTCAGTATAATCCTTAAAATAAAGAAAATGTCTGGCTTCTGGCTTTTAGTGCTAGAGTCTCAAAATCTATATTTTAAAGCTCCCAAGTTTGGAAAACACTGCTGATATAAGAAAACGAAGTATTAGAATCTTTGTAGATAAGGGAGCCAAGAGATTTTAATAGTTTTTGAAGACATGACTTAGCTTAAATTGGTACATAGATACATTCCTGTGACTCATATATATCCTCAATATTTTCATATGTATCTTTTATAGTTATTATAAACCCAAGAGAGTTAGTTTCATATTTTTCAGAAAACTGAAATCAGTTTAGCAGAATTATGTAGATTTAACAGAGAAACAAATGGAGGATTGTCTATTAAAGTCATTGGAGATTTTTTTTTTTTGAATTGTATATTGAGGGCCATCATAGGAAAACTGTGAAGGAGAAACTCTCACTTTTCCCGCTTTCTTGTGATCCTTTTTTTAGAGTTCTTTCCCCATTCCCTTCAAAGACTACTATCTTAATAGTTGCTCCTCCTTTTTATAAAACCTATTCTCCCCAAATGATATGGGCCTGTTATATCAAGAAGTAAATGACTGATTAGGTTAGTTCTTATTTTTTCCTAGATTTCAAGAATTTCTAATTCAATGGCCTTCCAATGTCTAATTTCTTGCCTTACTTTGGGTAGTTGTAAAATAGTTAAGAGTCATACTCCAAGCTTCTGAACTATAGTAGCTTATAAGAGAAGTAGTTTGACCTTGCTTGTGGACAGAGGTTTTTCCTTCTGAGCTCAAAGCTGGCTTACAAGTTGCCAACATTTAAAACAGTAAAAGTTTACTTACCATTTGGATTATGTGCCAGAAATAAAAGGGGGCAACAGAAAATGTTCAAAGGCATAGGATTGAGTGACAGAGCAAGAAGTCCTTCTTCAGACAATGAATTAAGGCAGTAACATGAGTGGTATATCCCCACTTCAGCCATCATTTAATAATTTATCTGCTTCTGAGGTTGAGCTATAAGACTAGCAGAGAATGATGATATACTGCCATTTATAAAAGGCAAGACTTCCACTGTAGATTGGCCTAGGATAAAATCTGAGGGACACCAGAATTGGGGGTCAAGAGATGAAAACTGAGACACACATGAAAATGTCCTTCTACACAGCTGAATTTTTTAAACCAATTCATAGACGAGAAAAATTAAACATTTGCACCAAAGCACTACTGAATGTCCATTTCGATTATTATTGTATATAGCATTATATTTGTTTCATGGTAAACTAGGCAGTTCTACATCTTTTATGAGAGATGAGCAGAGCTAAACAAATTTTTTTACAAAATCCCAGCGTATGAAACCCCTCAAGAACTATTAATAGTCGGGTTTGGTTTTAGGTTTTCGTTTTGTCATTGTTTTTCAGTTGAATTTGCCCCAGTTTAACAATGCCATCGAAATTCTGGTATCCAGAATGGGTAGCCAAGGCAAATACCTCACCCAGAAAAATGTTGTCCTAAATGATTTAGTCTTAAGTGGGTTCCTCATTACAGACACATAAACTGAAGACATGAAACTTTAATACCAGGGAGCAATGAGGAAGGAAGGGTATGTAAGGTTTTCTTAGAAGAACAATTCTCTCTTCTGCCACAGAATAAATTTAATTCATTTGTATATCACAATTCCACAATCTGCCAGCTAATTAAATAGAATACGCATTGTCCCTTATAAGAAACATAAAAAGTAGATAAAAATAAATGAGCAAATCCAAATTTAAGCTCACAGAACATACCTTTAGTCAGGACTCTAGTTGTGAATGACTGAAAGCTAATTCAAACTCAATCAGAGAGACAGAAGAATATATCGGCTCTTGTAATCAAAATATAGGAATTGCTGTCTAGAGCTAACTGCAAGGCCAATCAGAACTAGTGACTAGACTCCATCAGAACCCTCTCTGCAGTCCTTATATTTGCTTCTTTATGTGGGTTGCCTTAGTTTCCTCCAACCTTTCTCACAGAGTAGAAATGGCCACAGTATTAGTCAGTCTGATAAAGACATACCTGGGACAGAGCAATTAACAAAAGAAAGAGGTTCAATGGACTTATAGTTCCACATGACTGGGGAGGCCTCACAATTATGGCAGAAGGCAAGGAGGAGCAAGTCACGTCTTACATAGATGGCAGCAGGCAAAGAGAGAGCTGGTGCAGGGAAACTCCCCCTTATAACACCATCAGGTATCATGAGACTTATTCACTACCATGAGAACAGCATGGGAAAGACCTCCCCCGATTACTCAATTATTTCCTACCAGGTTCCTCCCACAACACATGGTAATTCAAGATGAGATTTAGGTGGGGATACAGACAAACCATATCAGCCACCAACTCCAGATTCATGTATTCTCTACCAGAGAAGGACTGAAACACATGACACATGGTGCCAAGTTTAAAGATACTAGGGAAAAGATTTGATTTGCCTTCCTTCAGGTAGGTACCCAAACCTGAATCAAACAACTGTGTCCATAGCTACAGGGTCTGAAAATGGGGCAGCACATGCTCTAACCATATTGTTAACCGGAATATTTCCCAGAAGGGGAGTGAAAAAGCTATCCTGTCCACTATGGGTTATGATGTGTAATACACATAATATGTATGGGTAAATAATAACCCATACAGATTAAAAATTTTTAATGTTAAGTCATAACAAACTGAAACCCAGAAATGAAAACAGGCAATTCTGTCTGAATGGCAAGCAGCTTATTCTGTGTGAATGTGTATATGTGTGTGATGGATAAATAAGAGCCTGAGATGGATAAATAAGAGTTCCTTCAACGTGGAAGGAAATGAATGATAATGAAAAAAGGAAGTGAGAAGAAATCAGAGGCTTTGTTAATGTTGAACCATTAGACAGGAAGTACAGTTTAGGCATTAAAGTTATGAGAAATACCAGGCAAAGAGAGAGAGAAAAGCAGGCAATAGCAGATTTGGAGAAAGCCCATATTCAGCACAGCATAATATTATAAATGCTGAGGAATCATAACAGTGAGCTTTACTCACCAAGAGACAGGATCATTAAGCAGAATAATATTCAAGCAGATTCTGCTAGTAAATTGATTAAGTTCCATTATAAGGTGATGAAATATAAGTAGCTGAGGTTTCAGCTCTTCTTTTGCAGAAATAAGCAGTTGAAGGTTAAAATACTTTAACATGAATCCAGTCATTTGTAGATGTTTTAATTTGTTTCTTTTATTGTTCAAGTACATATATTGAATGGCGGACTATGATTTAGAGCAGTGGTCCCCAACCTTTTTGGCACCAGGAACTGGTTTTGTGGAATACGATTTTTTCCACAAATTGGAGAGGGGAGATGGTTTAGGGACAATTCAAGCACATTACATTTATTGTGCACTTTACTTCTCTTATTATTACATTGTAATATATAATGAAATTATTATACAACTCGCTGTGATGTAGAATAAATGTGAGCCCTGAGCTTGTTTTCCTGCAACTATACAGTCCCATCTGGGAGTGATGGGAGATAGTGACAGATCATCAGGTATTAGATTCTCATAAGGAGCATGCAACATAGATCCCTCACTTACACAGTTGAAAATAGGGTTGCACTCCTATGAGAACCTAATGCCACTGCTGATCTGATAAGAGAGGGAGCTCAGGCAGTAATGTGAGCAATGGGGAGTGGCTATAAATACATATGAAACTTTGCTTGCCCACCTGTTGCTTATCTCCTGCTGTGCAGTCTGGTTGCTAGCAGGCCACAGACCAGTACTGATCCTTGGCCAGGGAGTTGAAGACCCCTAATGTAGAGGGCACTGTAGAGTGTAATTTTGGAGTTGTTTTATAGATTGTAGAAGAAACAGATGTTACATTTTGTTATCTCAAATTAAAAAACATTACCTCTCTGTTTCATACTATTGCTGCCTCTTGACACCCCTACCCAAGTACAAGGAATTAAAATACAGTTTTCTGCCAGGTTTAATTATTATCTAATTTGCCTCAGTATGCAAAACACTGTAACAGGTGCTGTCCATAGTTTCAGCACTGATAATTTACAAACTAACCAGAGAGATAGAACAAATATGATATTCTCTTTCATTTCCATTCCTATTGCCATGCCTGGAAATAGGGACTTGAGATCTGTAAGCATATGGTTTTAAAGTGAATTAATGAGAGTAGATGAGATACCAAGGGATATTCAGAAGAGTAGTAGGAGAGCAAAAAACAGAAACATAAAAAAATTATTTCACCTACAGAAACAATGACGGAGCATTCAGAGGTGGAAGAGAATCTACTGAGAGGCGTGCTGCGAAAACAGACAGTTTCTGTAGCCAAGTGTGGGGAATTATGTAAAATGCTACAGAGAAGACTAATAAGATAAGGAGTAAACTGCGTCCATTGGATTTGGCAACCAAGAGGTTTTTGGCCTTGAAAGTGGAGGAGAGCACTGGTGGAAGAGTAAAAGGAGATGAAACTGAAGATTGATTTCAAAGAACTGAACAAAACTGAAGCTGTTAATGTACACTATGCTTTTCCCAAAATCTTGGCTGTGAATGCAAGGGAAATAAAAGAGTAGACATGAGAAGAGGGTGTAAATATGAGTGGGATGCATCTTAAAACATAGAAGAAGATGTAGAAAAAGAGAAGAGAGTAAGCAGAAGTGCTAATGACTCTGAGAAGGTAGGAGAGATGGCATAGAAAGTGCAGGGAAGTAACTGAAGCTTATATGCAGAAGACAAATCCCTTTCCAAGAGAAGGAAGGGAAAAATGTAGGAATGAAGACAGATGCATGCATTTGTATTTGTCAGGAAGTTAAGGAAATTTAGAGATAAGCATCTTAAATTTTAGGGAAGAAAGAGTAAGGTTACCTGATAAGCTAATGAGAGAGGGGTGGAATTAAGTATTGAAGTGGTGTTACTATGTTACATGTTTATGGTGGACAGTAAGAATCTTTTCATCTGCTTGCCTGTCTGCTTGTCTTTCTAGCCATCTCTTATTGCCCTGAGTGCCCAGCTGACATTGCTTAGGAACAGAAGATTGAAAGTACTAGTTAGTGATGATTGAAGTGGGGCTCAAACAGTAGAGACTCTAGGTTCAACGTGGAAGGAAATGAATGATAATGAAAAAAGGAAGTGAGAAGAAATCAGAGGCTTTGTTAATGTTGAACCATTAGACAGGAAGTAGAGTTTAGGCATTAAAGTTATGAGAAATACCTAAATTCAGAGTAATGTCAAAGTTTAAGGTGTTGTTGTTTATAAGAGTGGTTGAGCTTCAGCAAAGGGAAAAACAGTCAAAATCCCAGCTGGATTAAGAAGCATTGATGCTAATGTCACAGAAGAGTCTGCCATATGGATGCCGTGGTTGCCCAAGACAGTCAAGAGGAGAATGTAAAAATCTCTGTAAGGCAGATGTCAAAGTCCTCAGGGATTCATGGGAGGGATGAGATATTGACAGATGATAATGACAAAAAAGATTAGAGAGAGGTATTGCTTAAGGAAATGAGTCCTTCAAAGAAGAGAAGTTTTTTTGCACAAAGGAGAAAGAGTAGTAAGCTGGAAATGACGCCAAAAAGTGGTGGGTGCTGGAAGAATATTGATACAACCTCTGGGATCTGTAGGACAATGAGAGAGTTCTGAGAGGGCCCAATGGTCGGGGATGAACTGGTTCCAATCAAGGCAAGGAGATGGAAAGAGTAAAGAATTCAAAAATAAAATAATTATCCTCCTCCTCCTCCTTCTTGTTCTTCTCCTCTTCTTCCTCTTTCTTTTGTATTTTTAAATAGTTTTTGTAATGTTGTGAGGATACCTGAAGCAATAAAGTAAAGGGCTGAAAAGAAAATCAGTACAGATATACACTCACACAATTGGAGGTTGGTGAAATGGAATTTCTTCATGGACATTTTGCTTAACATCTCTGCAAGCTATAATTTTCCCTTACTTGGTGATAACATAAAATTTAAGCTTTTTCTATTAACCAAACACTGCATTGGGATCCTTTCACTATGTTTTATATTTTACAGAATTGCTAAATATATGCATGCTCTTTGATGTAACAGCCCAGATTATTTATCTTTATAAATAATCTCACCACACTCAACAGAGTTTTCTGCATGTAATTGGTACTCAATAATACAATATCTCCTTATCAATTTTAGTCAAAAACACACATATGTAAATGATTTTAGAATATATTCAAAGTTATTTAATAACGAGTATCAGTCTGTATAAAATAAGCCATATGGCACAGAGAACCAATGAGCATTCTCCCCTTCTTCCTTAGAAATGAATATTCCATTTAAATTAGACACCTGATCACTCAGAATAGAGGCTACTTTTCCCAACCATATCATCATGTGATTAAGTTCTGCTCAATAGAATGCAAACAAAACTTTCATTTTAGAGTTCTAAAAAGTTTCCTAAAAGGGAGGTGGAACATCCCTCTTTCTACTTCCTGGAATGTGGATGTGATGACTGAAGCTCAAGCAGGTTTTATCATCAATGAGGTAACACATGTAAACTGTGTGAGAGGCCACAGAGTAGAAGTAATACTGTAGAACTGGCATGCCACCCTCTCTGTGCACCTCCAGACTTTTCTTATATGATAAAATAAAACTGCATATTGTTAAGCCACTTTTAATTTATTTGAGTTTTCTGTTACTTGCAACTGAATGCAATCTCAATTGATATCATGGATATCTTTGGAATTAGGCAGTTTAAGTGTAGCATTAAAAAAAAATCTTTAGGCTAATATGTACAAATTTTCATCAAACTTGCAATGTAAATTTTTTTTCTTTTGTAAAGTTGACATAAAATTATTTTCCTCTTCCTGATATGAAAAGTTCTGAGTGAGTTTTTGTTTCTTTAACTTTCACCCTTTTGTTTGAAGCAAAAGTTAAAATGTCCTATTAGAAATTATTTGCAGTAAAGTTATCATTATGGAATCAATGGCAAAATCTTATTCAAATTAAAGCTCTGGAAAGGTAATCAAAATAAGAAAGCAATAGAATAATGAAATGTGATTTCTTTAATAAAAGGAAAGAAAAACATGCGAGTATTTTGCCCACAATGATCACTTACTCCTTTGATGTTGAATTTATTTTTTAAGTATTTAATTTGCCAATTCATTCTCAGTTTTACAAAACTTGCATACATTTCCGTTTAACACTTGCACAACTTTTTATTTTCTCAAGCACATTGAACAAGGTAATTTGTTAATAATCTTAATATGCGTATGAATTAATATTTTCCTCTTTACTTCTGAAACTCTGTAGAAGTCACTTTCTTAGAGGAACTGGAGAGATTGCTAAGTAGAATTGGGGCTGGGGTCCTGTATGCCTTAGTCATCTATTGTTGCATAACAACTACTCCAAAACTTAACACTTAAAACAGCAATCATTTTATTATTTCTGATGATTTGTGGGTCAGGAATCAGGGCACTGCATGTATGATCCATCTCTGCTTCATATGGTGTCTAATGGGACTGTACATTCAAGATGGCTTCTTCACTGGAACCTCTGCCTGGGTAGCTAGCTATTCAACCGGGGGTTAGATGTTGGGCCTATCCACTGAGTTTGCCAGTTCTCTTACATGTAGTCTTATCAAGGTAGTTGAGTTTTTTATGTGACAGATTAGCACCCAAAGAACACAAGGGCAGAAGCTGCCAGGCGTCTTCAAAACTTACTCCTAAAACTAGCAGTGTATCACTTTTGCCACATCCGTTTGGTTTTAGTAACAAAAGGCCCAGTCCAGATGTAAGGGATGGGGGATATACTAGTGTGTGGATATAAGGAGCTGTGTTTCATTAGGCACCAGTGCTGGAGTTTCCAGGTAAAATATAAGACATTCAGTTAAATTTGAATTTCAGATAAACAATGAATTATGTTTAGTATAAGTATGCTCTATGTAATATGCAGGATATATTTATACTAAAATGTTATTTCTTATTAATCTGATATTCAAATTTAACCCGGAATCCTGAATTTTTATTTGTTAAATCTCACAACCCTAGGATTTCCCAATGTAACAGATTGCTAATGAATATAGACTGATATTCCCTTTAGACTTTCCAGAAGCACATTAGCAGTGTGTATCTTAGTAAACCACTCACCAGCTCTAACTGCATCTTTTAATTCATATATTTACATTCTTATCTATATCTCTGAGTTCAGTGAAAGTGATGATGGCAGTCAAATGAATTAATGAAGTGGATCTGAGCTGCTGGGAAAAGAGGCATTGCATTTTTCTATAAAGAAACTAGAAATAAGACATCTAAAAGTAGCTTCCATACCTGAATTCTTCTGAGAAAATACCTTAAGTCCACATGCTATTTTTCTAACATCTTTGGTATGAATATTAGGTAGCATTGCAAGACATGATCCTTTGTTGTTGCTCTTTCATTTAAGCTGAATAATATTATGTAGGAAAGTAGCAGCATCTTCAAGAGAAGAGACTTTACAGGATCCCTTTATACATTTTAATGATCAATTTTATTTCTGTTACTCAAAAATACCTTCTAATTTTGATCATTAAAAAATTATACTTCTAATCAGTTCTGACTTAGAAATCCTTCCTTTAAATGTTTCTAAAAGAGAATAATTAATCTGTCAGTCATTTGATCTAATCAACACTAGTTAAATTACTATAATCATTAGAAATCCACTTTCCTCTGCCAAGAACTCTTGTTCCATGGGATGTCACAAGGGCAGGTATCTTCAAAATTATGTGAGAGGTTGCATATAATTTTCTTGCATAAATATAATCAATTATCTAGAACATTTTTATTTAAAATATAATTATTATCCATTGGGTTGACACTTATTTATCTAATATTTCTCAATCCCTTATTAAACTTGACTCAAATTTTATAGTCACATTTTCAAAGCAAAGACACAGTGTTAGGCAAAAAGAATAAAGGAGGAGCTTGAGGCAACCCAAAGTCTTTTCCAGGCCAATACTATCCTCCCTAAATATTCCATTCTTCTCATATCTTCTGTCATTCCTGTTATAAGTTCAACAGTCTTTTTGATATTCAAGAATACCTAATATTGGCTATAGGACCTATGCACAGAGAATAACCCACTGTCCAGAGTGTGTATTAGAATCTTCCTAATAAACTTGGAGATTCCCCATCCCTCAGAGGATTTGGGGGTAAGAAGAGACTACTATATAGTACTTTATTCTGAAGGAATTTTGTTTGAAGTCTTTCTCAGCTTGTTAAAGATGTGCTCTCCCAAAGTAATAACATAAATGAAATAGTTGAGGTGGCAATGATATAAAAGTTTATAAAACATTTGATAGCAATGGGTTCTTAGGGATTATACAATCCATGTGCGTAATTGTACAAAGAAAAATACAACACAAAGAAATTCCGTGACTTGTCCAAAATTATGACAACATTGAGACTAGTATGCAAGGCTTCTTAACTTCAACCAAATGTTACTTTCACTGAACTGTGTCCTAGTATCACTAATAGTATATTACCTAAACACTGTATTACCTAGTCCTTTAACACTAATACATTACTTAAACACTAAAAGTAATGACTTCTAAAAATCCATTTGGTTTAATGTTTTGTGCCTTCAAGAAAAAATCTGAGAAACACTCCTGAAACACCTGTGTCAATAATTTTCCATTCATTTAAGGTATTTGGACACATGGCAGAAGTTTGAAGTTTGTAGCTACAGGTAAAACTTGTAACCAAGGTTCCTTTTAACAATATGTGCATATAATTACCTGTTTACACAATGATATTTCATCATAAAAATGTGCTGATTTTTATTGAACCAGTCTCTTCTTAATGATCAAGTAGGGTTTTCCAATCTTTTGCTATGAAATACATCGTTTACCATATGTGAAAGTATAACAATACATACATTTCCAGAGAGGGTTCTTACTCAAATTAATTAATTTCCCCTCTTGATTTGTTTTTGTGATATTATAAGCAATAAATAACTGTGAGTTGTGAATATATATATATATTAGAACTCCTGACCCCAAGTGATCTGGCTGCCTCAGCCTCCCAAAGTGCTGGTATTACAGGCACAAGCCACAAGCACTGGGCCTGATTATGATTATTATGATGATGTTTAAGTGCTAATTTATCTACTTGAAATGTGAAATATCTTTTTTTATTTTTTTTCTCCCTAGATAGATGACTATTATTTTAACTCGTTTCTCATTTGAATTACCATTTTCATTTGGTTCCAACTGTTCAATTGGTGCAACCAGTTTTACATAAAAAGAGAACCAGGAATTTTCAGAGCCCATGAGATATGGAAAAATGGCCATCAATGACTGTACAAGGACACACATTAGTTTCAGAACTAATTTCAGATAGAAGCTCATTTAGTTCCCAGCCCAAATTAAGTGACTTTTATGTGACATAGCAGTTAAAAATCAATTTATGAGCTTTCTGGAATACCACTTAGAGCAAATATGCAGACATCCTCTTATTTAAAACCTGGAACACTGACAAACTCCAGCAGACTGAGTCTCATAGGTATTGAAACTGTGGGAACATAAACAGTGGCAGTAGATCTACTTTTCATTTTCTAGATTCTCAATGACTTAACCGTGAAAACAGCGCAGCTATGTGCATAATTGAAAGTACTGGCTAAAATAAAGCTTTGGGTTAACTGAGATTTCAGTAAACTTTTATTCCTGCTTCTTTAATTAAAAACCCACTTTAATTTTTATTAATCCATATCTGCCAAGTATTGTACAGAATTAGGAATATAACAAAAGAGGGTAAGTATATGGAGGAGCTTGTTTGGGAATTTTGAATTATTTAATCACAAAATATAATTTTTTGAGAAACTGGATTTCAACATTAGTTATCATCTCAAAGAATGATTTCATTCATTAAATAGAAATGTAATTATTTTGAAAGAAAAAGAGTCTGGTTTCTTCATATCCTTTTTTAATTGTATGACTTTTACTTGACTGAAGGAAGGTAATATCATTAGGCATATTTCTGAACTGCATTCCAGTTCAAATAGCACACTCTCAAATTCTGTTTTATTAAGAATATTTCATAGAACATAATCCTAAAGATATGCTTATGTTTAAAAAATATGCAGTTAAACGTATTTGAGAAGCTTGGAAATTCTCAGTATACATTAGCATCTGAGGCTCTGAGAAGTCCTTAAGGAATGAAAATAGTTGAAGTGGGTTAAGTTAGTTGATCCCCTAAGGCACTAGTTCTCAAACTTTAGTGAACACTATAATCATCTGAAGATCTTGTTAAAACTGATAACTGAGACCGACATATAGGCTTTCTGACTCATTATGTCAGGATGGAGCCCAAGAAATTGAATTTCTAATAGTTTTCCAGGTGATGCTTATGCTGCTGGTATAGGGATATACTTTGAGTACCACTATCTACAGACCACTCCTACACAGTCTCCTATATTCCTAGGAGGCCAATTGAAATAGACATAATGAGTGGTTAAGGCAGGCTATCCTGGTAGAGTGCAGAGGTGGTAGATCAGGACCAGAAGCTGCCACTCCACTGTGCCATACAGTTGCTTTCTGAAGGATCAGATATAATTACTTTCATCATACTGGAGGAGGCTCTGTTCTTCTCCATTCACAAATACTAATGGGCACAATAGAGCTGGGGGCAAGGTTTCCATTACATCATAGCCATAACCTCAAGGCTTGGGTCTCAGTGCCTGATATCCCAGGGAAGGGACAAGTTTTCCAACCAATAAATTTTAAGTTGGAAAAGTAGGGTTACAAGTCAAGTTTTTCTTACTTTGTACTTTATCTGTTGACTGCCAGCTCCTGATTATATCCTGTGAAGGTATTATTATGTATCAGCTTACTGGGCCTGGGGATGCCCAGACATTTCATCAAAAATTATTCTGGGGGCACCTGTTTCCTATCCATTCTTTTTCTCTGGAAAGCCCTGATTAATACAGCTTTTGGTATTGTGAGTGGTTGTAGAGGGACATAATCTTAAGGATGAAGTCTGTGAATTGGTTCTGGGGTTTCTGGAATTGGCTTTCTAAATATAATTAGATTATATTTAAATATGTGAATGACTCTATTTCCAATAGTGAAAAGAGCACTCATAGTTCATGATGTGGTCTGGAAATATAGCCATGCAAAATATCACCATTTGATATTCATAATCAACTGCTTATAAAAATCAAGTATCTGGGTGACTGTATATAATATTATTGAACATTGTTGGCAAATTAACAAATACAAGATTGACTAGTTGCTTCTTGTATTGTAAATAGGGAATAAATCCTTTTTGTGGGGTCTTTAAGGATTATTTCAACACAATTGGAGAAATTATATTCAGAAAGTGATTATTATACACACAGGTCCTAGAGGCAGGAGGCACAGCATGCCATGCAGGAGGCCATATGGGAGGAAATCTCAAGGAGTGAGCTCAATCAAGTAGCTGAGGGCCTGAAAGAGAGCGAGAAGTGGGGGAGGGAGATTGGACCCATGGGCAAATGCTTTTATTGGAGAACAGGGTGAAGCACACAAGCAAAAACCATGAGGAGATTTTATTGGTGTGTTTGAATGTCACTAGGTCAGTAAAGGGAAGCCAAGAAAGGCAACTTGTGACAGAGACCAGACTTACCCACACCGATGTACCTGGTTGCCTGGGCAACGTGTTTACAGATTATTTGTGGGGATGTTGAAGCATCAGGAAAATATAAAGTTTAAAAAATTTATAATATAATCCTAATGTCACTAGACAAAGTGCAAAATGAAAAGGATAAGCTTAGGGATTTGAATTCCCAGCTCAAGAGCCTTACAAATGACCTGTAAGCTTCTACATATGCCCTGAAGGAGACAATTATCTCCAGTAGTTGCAGGGCTGAGATTGCTGAACACTAAACCCAGGATCCCCCCATTGGTTCCCTCACCTGTGGAGTAAGAGCTATTATGGTGGGAAAAGGCAAATCCAATCCACTGGAACTACCTGTACCTAGGAAAATAATAAATTGAAAGCAACACCACATTCCTCAAGTGATTGTAGGATTGTATGTCACTATGATAGACTGAAAGATGCAGGTGTGGTGATTTTCACCACATTACAATTCAACTCACCTTTTTGGCCTGTGCAGAAGACAGATGGATCTTGAAGAATAACTCTGGATTATCGTAAGCTTAGCCAAGTGGAGACTCAAATTGCAGCGGCTGTGCCAGATCTGGTCTCATTGCTTGAGCAAATTGACACACCCTATGGTACCTTGGAAGTATAATTTTTCCATCTCTGTCTATAAGGACCATTAAAAAAAGTTTGCTTTAGGCTCTGAAGACCAGAAATATACCCTCACAGTCTTTCCTTTGAGGTTATCAACTGTCCTATGTCATAATTTAATTTGTAGGGATCTTGATTATCTTTACAAACTTCCACAAGTTAGCATGTTGGTCCGTCATATTGATGACATTATGCTGACTGAACCCAGTGGGAGAGAAATAGCAACTACTCTAAACTGGTAAGTATTTGCATGCAAGAGGTGGGAATACATCTGAAAAAAGTTTGGGAGCCTTTCTCCTTAGTTACATTTTTAGGGATGCAGTGGTATGGGCCATGTCAATATATCCCTTCTAAGGTGACAGTCCTTTCATCTAGCTCCTCTTACAACCAAAAAAGGGACACAATGCTTGTGGGTCTTTGGATTTTGGAGACACCATATTCTCATTTGTGTACATTATCCAATCTTGTACCAAGTGACCTTAAAATCTACTGGGTTTGAGTGGGGCCCAGAACAAGTGAAGATCCTGCAACAGATTTAGACTTCTGTGCAACCTGATCTACCATTTGGCCATATAATCTAGTAGATCCAATGGTGATTCAGGTGTCAGTTCCAGACCTTCAGTCCGTCAGGAGGGTGAGCTGAGAGGTAAGTGCTAATTTGACTAATTCCTTGCAAGTATGACTCCCAGAAAGAGTGTTGACTTCTGTATTAAAATTTATAGAACTATACACAAATAATGGTTCATTTCACTGTTGATAATTTAATGGAGGAACAGTTTTACTTCTTCCTGGGTAGAAAATTTGGCAGGCCACTATAGATGAATTGCAGAGCAGAGCCCTAGGATTTTAAAGCAAAGTCTTGCCATCTTCTGTGAATAGTTATTCTCCTTTTGAGAATCAGCTCATGGCCTGCTACAGGGCCTACATAGAGACTGAGCACTTAACCATCGGTCACCAAGTTGAAATGAGATTGAGTGAGCTGAACTACCTATCATGAACTGAATGTTACATGATATGTCAAGCCATAAAGTTGGGCATGCCAAGAACTCCATCATCAAGTGGAAGTGGTATATGCAATATGATTTAGCCTCATCAAGCACTGAGGCTACTAGTAAGTTATATGAATAAATGACCCAAATCCAAAATTTTATTCCTTCACTATGAAATTAGAATAGCAAAGAGATTAGTCAGATGGGGTGGTCCCCGGGGAAGTCACCAATGAATTGAACCAGCAATCCCAGGACCATTTGATAATTTAGATCACAAATTGATGCTATTATTTTTTCCAAAGGCAAATTTTCACCACACAATTTAAGTATTAAATGAGTAACTTTGTTTACTATTGGCATATAAAATATTATCTAAATAGAAAATGTACTTGTCTAGACAATTCTGTTGGTCATTCAAGAGGATGTGTTTCACATAACCAATATATCCTATAGAATATGGATTAACTGAGCTGCTTGGACAATAGTTTGAATCCAAGAGAGGTAAGGTAGTTGTTTTTAAGGGTTTGGGTGTTATTCTTATTCTTCCTTTCCATTTATTATAGGAACAATCCTCCAATGTTGCTAAGAGTGGTATTAGCAGGTATGATCTCAGCTTCTATTTGTTGAAATAGTACAGGTTGCTTAGAGAGGAATGTGTAGTGTGCAACCCTTCAGTCCGTCAGGAGGGTGAGCTGAAGGTAAGTGCTAATTTGACTAATTCCTTGCAAGTAAGACTCCCAGAAAGAGTGTTGACTTCTGTATTAAAATTTATAGAACTATACACAAATAATTGTTCATTTCACTGTTGATAATTTAATAAAGGAACAGTTTTACTTCTTCCTGTCTGATTTTTCTTTTCTTTCCTCTTTCTTTCTCTCTCTCTCCTTCCTTCCTGCCTTTACTTTTTCTTTCTTTCCTTCCCTTCCTCCCTCCCTCCCTCCCTTCCTTCTTTCCTTCATCCCTCCCTCCCTTCCTTCCTTCTTTCCTCCCTCCCTCCCTCCCTCCCTCCCTCCCTTCCTTCCTTCCTTCCTTCCTTCCTTCCTTCCTTCCTTCCTTCCTCTTTCTTCCATTCTTCCTTTCTTCCACTCTTCCTTTCTTTCCTTGCCTTATTAAAATGTCTAGAACCTTTGGTATAATGTTGAATAGAAGTGGTAAAAGTGGACATTCTTGCCTTTCTCCTGATTTTAGAAGGAAACAATTGATCTTTCGCCACCAAGTTCAATGTTAGCTTTGCATTTTTTTGTAGAGGCCATACATCAGATTGAGGATGTTCTCTACTAGTCTTATTTTATTGGTGTTGAAATTTGCAATACACTTTTATGTATCTATTAAAATTATTATAGGATTTTTCTCCTTTTTCTGTTAATTTTGCAAATTATATTATCAACTTTCAAATAGTAAATCAACTTTGCATTATTAAATAAATGCAACTTGAGTTTTTAATCCCCTTTACATATTGTTGGATTTTATATGTAATATTGCATGAAGTATATATTTATTAAGTAATACTGAGTTTGTCTATATTAATGAAGGATAACTGCTTGAATTTTTAATGTCTTTTTGTAGTTTTATTAAGGTAAACTTTATGTGCAGCAAAATGCACAGATCTTAAGATTATGATTAAATGAGCTTGGTATGTGATCCTTCCCATGTAACCTCTAACTCTATGAAGACACACAGCATTTCTATAACCCCATAAAATTTTCTTATGCCCCTATACAATCAAACTCTTCTTTTTTTCTCTTCAACTTTTACGTTCAGCAGTATACATGCAGAATGTGCAGGTTTGTCACATAGGTAAATATATACTATGGTGGTTGGCTGCACAGATCATCCCACTCCCTAGGTATTAAGCCCAGCATCCATTAGCTATTCTTCTTGATGCTCTCCCTCCCCTGGCCCTCCCTGATATACCCCAATGTGTGTTGTCCCTCCCCCATGTGTTCATGTGTTATCATTCAGCTCCTACTTCCTAGTGAGAACATGTGGTATTTGGCTTTCTATTCCTGCATTAGTTTGCTAAGGATAATGGCTTCCAGCTCCATCTGTGTCCCTGCAAAGGGCATGGTCTTGTTCCTCTTATGGCTTCATAGTATTCCGTGGTGTTTATGTGCTACATTTTATTTATCCAGTCTATTATTGATGGGCATTTGGATTGATTCCATATCTTTGCTATTGTGAATAGTACCACACTGAACAAATGTGTACATGTATTCTTATGATAAAATGATTTATATTCCTTTACACATATACTCAGTAATGAGATTGCGAGGTCAAATGGTATTTCTGCCTCTAGGTCTCTGAGGAATCACCACACTGTCTTCCACAATGGTTGAACTAATTTACACTCCCACCAGCCGTGTAAAAGCATTCCTTTTACTCCACAACCTCTCTAGCATCCATTGATTTTTGACTTTTTATTAACAGCCATTCTGACTGGTGTGAGATGTTATCTCATTGTGGTTTTGATTTACGTTTCTCTGATGATCAATGATGTTGAGCTTTTTTTCATATGTATGTTGGCTGCATGTATGTTTTCTTTTGAGAAGTGTGTGTTCATGTTCTTTGCCTATGTTTTAATTGGGTTGTTTGTCTTTTTCTTGTAAGTTTGTTAAGTTTCTTATAGATTCTTGATATTAGATCTTTGTCAGATGGATAGATTGCAAAATTTTTCTCCCATTCTGTAGGTTGTCTGTTCACTCTAATTATAGTTTCTTTGGCTGTGAAGAAGCTGTTTAGTTTAATTAGATCCCATTTGTTAATTTTTGCTTTTGTTGTAATTGCTTTTGGCGTTTTTATCATGAAATCTTTGCCAGTGCCTATGTCCTGAATGGTATTGCCTAGATTTTCTTCTAGAGTTATTATAACTTTGGGTTTTACATTTAAGTCTCTAGTTTATCTTAAGTTGATTTTTGTACATGGTTTAAGGAAGGAATCCAGTTTCAATTTTTGGCATATGGCTAGCCAGTTCTCCCAGCACCATTTATTAAATGGGGAATATTTTCCCCATTGCTTGTTTTGGTCAGGTTTGTCTAAGATCAGATGGTTTTAGGTGTACAGTCTTATTTTTGAGTTCTCTATTCTCTTCCATTGGACTATGTGTCTGCTCTTGAACCAGTACCATGCTGTTTTGGTTAATGTAGCCTTGTAGTATAGTCAGGAAGCATGATGCCTCCAGCTTTGTTCTTATTGCTTAGGATTTTCTTGGCTATTCTGGCTCATTTGGGTTCCATATGAATTTTAAAATAGTTTTTTTTCTAGTTCTGTGAAGAATGCTGATGGTAGTTTAATGACAGTAGCATTGAATCCATAAATTCCTTTGGGCAGTATAGCCATTTTCACAATATTGATTCTTCCTATTAATGAGCATGGAATGTTTCTCCATTTGTTTGTATCATCTCTGATTTATTTGAGCAGTGGTTTCTAGTTCTCCTTGAAGAGGTGCTTCACTTCCTTTGTTAGCTGTATTCCTAGGTATTTTATTCTTTTTGTAGCAATTGTGAACAAAAGTTCATTCATGATTTGGCTCTCTGCTTGCCTGTTGTTGGTGTATAGGAATGCTGGCGATTTTTGCACACTGATTTTGTATCCTGAGACTTTGCTGAAGTTGCATGAGCTTAAGAAGCTTTTGGGCTGAGACAATGGGGTTTTCTAAATATAGGATCATGGCATCTGCAAACAAAGACAATTTGACTTCCTCTTTTCCTATTTGAATGCCCTTTGTTTTTATCTCTTGCCTGATTGCCCTGGCCAGAACTTCCAATACTATGTTGAATAGGAGTGGTGAAAGAGGGCATCCTTGTCTTGTGCGAGTTTTCAAGGGAAATGCATCCAGCTTTTGCCCATTCAGTATGATACTGGCTGTGGGTTTTTCATATATGATTCATTATTTTGAGGTATGTTCCTTCAATACCTAGTTTATTGAGAGTTTTTAACATGAAAGGATGTTGAATTGTATTGAAGGCCTTTTCTACATCTATTGACATAATCATGTGGTTTTTGTTTTTAGTTCTATTTATATGATGAATCACATTTATTGATTTGGGTATGTTGAACCAACCTTGCATCCTGGGGATGAAGCCAACTTAATCGTGGTGGAGAGGATGTGTGATGTGCTGCTGGATTCAGTTTGCCAGTATTTTATTGAGGATTTTTGAATCCATCTTTATGAAGAATATTGGCCTGAAGCTTTCTTTTTTTGTAGTATCTCTGGCAGGTTTTGGTATCAGGGTGATGCTGACCTCATAAAATGAGTTAGGGAGGAGGCCCTCCTTTTCATTTTTTTGGACTATTTTCAGTAGAAATATTACCAGCTCTTCTTTGTAGCTCTGGTAGAATTCATCTGTGAATCCATCTGGTCCTAAGCTTTTTTTGGTTGGTAGGCTATTTATTGCTGCTTCAATTTCAGAACTCCTTATTGGTCTAGTCAGGGATTCAGTTTCTTCCTGGTTCAGTCTTGGAAGGTTGTATGTGTCTAGAATTTTATCCAGCTCTTTTAGATTTTCTAATTTACTTGCACGAAGTGTTTACGGTATTCTCTCATGGTTGTTTGCATTTCTGTGGTGTCAGTGATGATATCCCCCTTATCATTTCTGATTGTGTTTATTTGATTCTTCTCTCTTTTCTTCTTTATTAGTCTAGCTAGTGGTCCATCGGATTTATTTATTTATTTATTTATTTATTTATTTATTTATTTATTTCACAAAAACAGCTCCTGGATTTGTTAACTATGGAAGAGTGTTTCATGTCTCTGTCTTCTTCAGTTCAGCTCTGATCTTGGCTATTTCTTGTCTTCTGCTAGCACTGGGGTTTGTTTGCTCTTGATTCTCTAGCTCTTTTAGTCATGATGTCAGATTGTTAACTTGTCAATGTCTACTCTCTATATGCAAACATTAATTGTGTTATTAATATTTGTTTTACCTTTTTGAAGATCTTTGTATAAGTGGAATTATGTAGTATTCTTATGTGCTTGACTTCTCTAACCCAAATAAGATTTTTTTTTCTGATTTATGCATGTTGTTGCATACATAAGTATTTATTTTTATTTCTGAGTAATAGTTTTGTCAGTGAGCATGTATATCACAATGATTTTTAAATCTATTTACTGATGGAAATTTGTGTTACTTCCAGTGTGTCACTATTAAAAATAAAGGTGACATAAACATCTTGGTATAAGTCTTCTGTGGATGAATTGATTCATTTATTTGAGTAAATACCCATAGTAAAATTTCCAAATCATAGTGTATATTCAGCTTCATAAAGAAATATGAAGTGGAAATAATGGGAATGAAGACCATAGGATAAAATTTAAAATTGTAATAAAAGTTCCCTTATCACTTGACAGAGCTGTGCTGGAAAGGAGGGATTAGTAAAATATGGTCCATGAACTGAATCTGATACTCTAACTATTGTTCTGTGTTGTTTGAACTAAGAATGTCTTTTCCTTTACCTATTAAAATGCAAAATTTGGGAGGCCAAGACGGGCGGATCACGAGGTCAGGAGATCAAGACCATCCTGGCTAACATGGTGAAACTCTGTCTCTACTAAAAAATACAAAAAGCTAGCCGGGCGAGGTGGCGGGTGCCTGTAGTCCCAGCTACTCGGGAGGCTGAGGCAGGAGAATGGCGTAAACCCAGGAGGCGGAGCTTGCAGTGAGCTGAGATCTGGCCACTGCACTCCAGCCCCGGCAACAAGGCGAGACTTCGTCTCAAAAAAAAAAAAAAAAAAAAAAAAAAAAAAAAAATGCAAAATTTAAAAACACTCTTTGCCTTTTGTCAAAAACACTTTCTCGATTTTGGCTTTTGGGTCCTAAGGCCTTAAATATTTACCAGTTGGTTTTTAGAGAAAAACTTGCTGACCACTGGGTCTAGTTTTAATAGTAGATACAATTGAGGACTTAAAGAATATTCTAAGAATAATAATAGAGATTGGTCAAGAAAAAATATGATTTTGAACCAAAATATTATGAATAAAATATTGATTCAAAGGTGACACATGAAAAAATTGTTTCCAAAGATTATATTGAAAAACCTAATAGATTCAAACATTCCCAAAGACAAACCAGATTGCCTGCTATGGCCAAATATGCCAGAATTATTAATTACTATAGAAATTAAATGTTATATAAAATGAAAAGTAAGAATTATAGGAAAAAGGAGAGTGAAATAGAAAAATCACACGAAATTAAAACTACTATATCCAGGGCAATACTGCAAGGGAAAAACAGGAGGATTTAAACAAATGATAATGATGATAATGATAATGATGATGATGGTCATGAGGAGGGGGAGGACAAGGAGGATGATTCATTGGAAGAACAAGGAAGCACAGAAATAATCAAAATTCAAAGTGCAAAACCACCAAGCCAAAGAATAGCACAGTCCTCAAGTTGTGGTCATGTCAGGGGATAATTTCAACTCTACTATATCTGTACATGAACACACTCAGCATTTTATTTTATTTTATTTTGTTTTATTTATTTATTTATTTTTTAATTATACTTTAAGTTCTAGGGTACATGTGCACAACGTGCAGTTTTGTTACATATGTATACAAGTGCCATGTTGGTGTGCTGCACCCGTTAACTCGTAATTTACATTAGGTATATCTCCTAATGCTATCCCTCCCCCCTCCCCCCACCCCACAACAGGCCCCAGTGTGTGATGTTCCCCTTCCTGTGTCCAAGTGATCTCATTGTTCAGTTCCCACCTACGAGTGAGAACATGAGGTGTATGGTTTTCTGTTCTTTTGATAGTTTGCTGAGAATGATGGTTTCCATCTGCATCCATGTGACTACAAAGGACACGAACTCATCCTTTCTCGTGGCTGCATAGTATTCCATGGTGTATATGTGCCACATTTTCTTTTTTTTAATTAATTAATTTATTTTTTAATTAATTGTTTTTTATTATACTTTAAGTTCTATGGTACATGTGCACAACGTGCAGGTTTGTTACATATGTATACATGTGCCATGTTGGTGTGCTGTACCCATCAACTCGTCAGCACCCATCAACTCATCATTTATATAAGTTATAACTCCCAATGCCATCCCTCCCCCTCCCCCCTCCCCATAATAGGCCCCGGTGTGTAATGTTTCCCTTCCTGTGTCCAAGTGATCTCATTGTTCAATTCCCACCTATGAGTGAGAACATGCAGTGTTTGGTTTTCTGTTCTTGCGATAGTTTGCTGAGAATGATGGTTTCCAGCTGCATCCATGTTCCTACAAAGGACACTAACTCATCCTTTTTTATGGCTGCATAGTATTCCATGGTCTATATGATGTGCCACATTTTCTTAATCCAATCTGTCAGTGTTGGACATTTGGGTTGGTTCCAAGTCTTTGCTATTGTGAATAGTGCTGCAATAAGCATATGTGTGCATGTGTCTTTATAGCAGCAAGATTTATAATCATTTGGGTATATCCCCAGTAACGGGATGGCTGGGTCAGAGTATTTCTAATTCTAGATCCTTGAGGAATCGCCACACTGTCTTCCACAATGGTTGAACTAGTTTACAGTCCCACCAACAGTGTAAAAGCGTTCCTATTTCTCCATATCCTCTCCATCACCTGTTGTTTCCTGATTTTTTAATGATTGCCATTCTAACTTGTGTGAGATGGTATCTCATTGTGGTTTTGATTTGCATTTCTCTGGTGGCTAATGAGGCTGAGCATTTTTTTATGTGTCTGTTGGCTGCATAAATGTCTTCTTTTGAGAAGTGTCTGTTCATATCCTTTGCCCACTTTTTGATGGAGTTGTTTTTTTCTTGTAAATTTGTTTGAGTTTTTTGTAGGTTCTGGATATTAGCCCTTTGTCAGATGAGTAGATTGCAAAATTTTTCTCACATTCTGTAGGTTGCCTGTTCACTCTGATGGTGGTTTCTTTTGCTGTGCAGAAGCTGTTTGGTTTAATTAGATCCCATTTATTAATTTTGGCTTTTGTTGCCATTGCTTTTGGTGTTTTAGACATGAAGTCCTTGCCCATACCTATGTCCTGAATGGTATTACCTAGGTTTTCTTCTAGGGTTTTTATGGCTTTAGGTCTAACATTTAAGTTTTTAATCCCTCTTGAATTAATTTTTGTATAAGGAGTAAGGAAGGGATCCAGTTTCAGCTTTCTACTTATGGTTAGCCAGTTTTCCCAGCACCATTTATTACATAGGGAATCCTTCCCCCATTTCTTGTTTTTCTCAGGTTTGTCAAGATCAGATGGTTGTAGATGTGTGGTTTTATTTCTGAGGGCTCTGTTCTGTTCCATTGATCTATATCTCTGTTTTGGTACCAGTACCATGCTGTTTTGGTTACTGTAGCCTTGCAGTATAGTTTGAAGTCAGGTAGCGTGATGCCTCCAGCTTCATTCTTTCTCCTTAGGATTGTCTTGGCAATGCAGGGTCTTTTTTGGTTCCATATGAACTTTGAAGCAGTTTTTTCCAATTCTGTGAAGAAAGTTATTGGTAGCTTAATGGGGATGGTACTGAATCTATAAATTACCTTGGGCAGTATGGCCATTTTCACGATATTGATTCTTCCTATCCATGAGCATGTAATCTTCTTCCATTTGTTTGTGTCCTCTTTTATTTCATTGAGCAGTGGTTCTCCAAATGAAGGCAGAAGTAAAGATATTCTTTGAAACCAATGAGAACAAAGATATAACATACCAGAATCTCTGGGACACATTTAAAGCAGTGTGTAGAGGGAAATTTATATCACCTAATGCCCACAAGAGAAAGCAGGAAAGATCTAAATTGACACCTTGACATCACAATTAAAAGAACTAGAGAAGCAAGAGCAAACACATTCAAAAGCTAGCAGAAGTGAAGAAATAACTAATATCAGAGCAGAACTGAAGGAGATATAGACACAAAAAAACCCTTCAAAAAATCAATGAATCCAGGAGCTGGTTTTTCGAAAAGATCAACAAAATTGACAGACCGCTAGCAAGACTAATAAGAAAAGAGAGAAGAATCAAATAGTCACACTCAGTATTTTAAAAGAACCTCAGGCAGTATAGGATCAATAGATACAGGATACTAAGTAATCATAATCATAGATGAATTTAGTCTTTGGGAAAGTTTTCATGAACATAGGAGAGAAGAGTTGGGAGAATCTATAACAAAAAGCAGCAGCCAATGCCTTTACTAGATTCACCCAAGGTTATATTAACAGCCCAGTAAAACTGCATAACTTATGTAGAGAAATGCCAACAATTTTAATAAAGAGCCTGGTATAATACGTTGTACATATGGTATCATGATGAAGGGAAAAATAATATTTGCAAAACAGAGAATGGTCATTAGCACAAGGAAAAGAATAATAGAAAACTGAATACATTTCTTAAGAATTATTTGATAATTCAAAGGAGCAAAAGTGGTGTTATCTTTTAAGCAGAAAATTGTGAAAATAGTTCAAAAGATAAAAAGAAAGCTGAAAATTATATCAGCTGCTTGTTGTTATATAAGGATCTACTCACTTGGAAATTCTTATATGGGATAACAAGAAAATCCTGAGATTTTAAATGGACAGCAAAAAAATGAAAGAATATTATAGGAAGTCAAATAGTCAATACAATATTCTATTTACTGGTCCCTACATCAAAGAATCTGACTTTAACTTAGAAGAAGTTACCCAAAATAAGTATGGATTTGGGTCTTACAGCTGAGACTATCAGGAATCAGGATTAAATCATATCAATCAATTGAGTTTGAACCTAAAAGATGACAGAATCAATAGTTTGGTTTTCTCTGTTAGAAAAAGTGGCATGGACCATTTATGATGACTAAATAGCCACTGAAATCTTCACTAGTTCTAACTTAGTTAACGTTAGAACTCAAGTGCTAATCATCCAATGAGCCAAATTAGTACCATAACAAATAAAAGATGTGGCACAGCAGAATATGTAAAATGGAAAGGGTGCATCTTTTAATGGAACAAATCCAGCCTTTCAGGTGTCTCATCCTTACATCATGAGGTTGCTGCTATTGAGATGTGCTTACTGAGTCGTGACTAAACTTGAGGGCATTGCTCTGGTTGGGATCCAAAAAGAATTAAGGCAAAGAGTGGTACATGGATGAAGAAGCTCTGTTTATAGCAGAGCACAAAAGAAAAAGCTGTTTTCTAAAGGTCCAATGATGGAATAACATTAATCAAGGAAAGGAGAAGAAAAGACAGAGTGTAAAGCAGACATGGCCATAAAATAAATCAGAAAAATCCTCTGGATTAAAACAAAACTCAGTTATATTTACATGGACTCTTGAGCTGTTGCTAATGGAATTCCTATAAGGTATGCTTAATGAAAAGAACAAAATTACAAAACCAATTGTGCTGAAGTGTGGGGTAGAGACATTTGCTAAGTATTGAAAAAATATTTCAATACAGTCATACATCACTTAATAACAGATAAATTCTGAGAAATATGTCATTAGGTGATTTTGTTGTGGGAACATTTTAGAGTGCATTAACGTAAACTAGATGATATAGCCTATTGCTCCTAAGCTACAAACTTGTACAGTATGTTACTGTACTGAATACTGTAGGCAATTCTAATACAATGGTATTTATGTATCTACACATATCTAAACATAGAAAGGGTACAGTACAAATACGTCATAAAAGAAAAAATGGCATTAATGGAGCTTGCAGGACTGAAAGCTGCTCTGGTTGAGTCAGTGAATGAGTGAGTAAAGAGTGAATGTAAAGGCTTAGGACATTACTGTGTACACTTAGGCTACACTATATTTATTTAAAAATGAAGTAATTGTGCTATGATGTTATCACAGCTATGATGTCACTAGGTGATAGAAAATTTTCAACTCCATTATAATCTTATGGGACTACTGTCATGTATGTTTTCCATCACTGACCAAAAAGAAACCCATAATTTTGCACCACATGACTGTGTATGTAGGTCATGTCTCAGCCCATAAAAGGAAAGTGTAGATAGTCAGGCATTGTGGCAGGCGCCTGTAATCCCAACTACTCGAGAGGCTGAAGCACAAGAATTGCTTGAACCCGGGAGGCAGAGGTTGCAGTGAGCCAAGATCATGCCACTGCACTCCAACCTGGTGACAGAGCAGGACTCCGTCTCAAAAAAAGGGAAAGATAGAACAGTCAAATACAATGAGATGATGAACCAGTTGACTAGGGAGCCTCAATTAAAGAAAGTAAAGGAATGTACACAGCAGTTATTCATTGACTCCATGAGAAATTTTGACATTTAGGAATCAATGTGCCAATCAAATAGGTTAAAAAACAACAACAACAACAATAAATTCTTATAGGTAATCAGACTGTAAGTATATGATAAATAATTATTCTTTCTGCAATAAGTCCAAAACTCTAAAACACAAAATAGAAGCAGCTACTACCCATAGGGATTACAACCCAATACAAGTAATTCAGGTTGATTGCATTGTACCTACATCTAAATTGTAGGAGAAATATGCTATCTTACTATTGTAGATATTTATCAAAAGTGAGGATGACTTACTTCTCCTATAGAATTAATGCTTATACTGCAATAAATGGACAATATAACAAACAAAAATTTACCTTGTGGGAGCAATTTATTGAAAATCACCCATAGATAATTTATGGAGACAGATCAGGGAAGCAATTTTAATACCAAAAATTTGTGTCATCAAAATAATATGGTTTTAAAAATACATCTTGCAAATAGTTCCAATGAAATAAGAATCAGTGAGAGATAGGATGGCCACCTAAAATGCAGATTTTAAAAAAAGCTTCTGGCTAAAGAAAATACTAGATATTGGATGATGGACTAATCAAATCAGGGAGATAAGTGACAGAATAAAAGCAAATTTACAATCTTTGAAACCCATAGTCATTTTGCAACCAATCCTTATGATAAAAACATGACAAAGATAATGACATATCACTCCTATAATTACATTGTTATGTAAGATGTTGTCTTAGCTGTCTGAAGAGAGAGGCTTTCCTGCCGGCCTTGAAGAAGTAAAGTGCTATGATATGAAGTGTCTATGCAGGCAGTCACATGACAGAGAAATGCGGATAGCTTCTGTGACCTGAGAGCCTCAGTCACATCACTGCAAAGAACTGAATTCTGCCAAGAACCCGAATGAGCTTGGAGGTGACCTAGCTGACATCTTGATTGCACTCTATGAGAAAGACCTGAAGCAGAGGACTCAGCTAAGCAACGTCTGGATTTTTGCCCATGAAAATGGTGATATAATAAATGTGTTCATTTAAGCTGCTAAATTTGTGGTAATTTGTTATGCAGCAATAGAAAACTAAACAGCTATTTTCATAAACATATGGCTATCTCGTTAATAAAAGAAAAGAATCTGTCAGCGTTTAAGATTTGAACAACCCTAAAACTATAAACATGTTTATGTAATACCTAAACTATAAATAAGCAACATCTGCTGTACACATCCCTAGGAGTAGAAGAACACATAGCATTTTGGTCTTACATGTCTTAAAGATGGGTCTGCTGCAGTTTTTCCCTGTCTACAGACTTTTTTTTTTTTTTTAGGTGGAATTCTGCTTTTGTTGCTCAGGTTGGAGTGCAATGGCATGATCTTGGTGCACTGCAGCCTCCTGCCTCCCAGATTCAAGTGATTCTCCTGCCTCAGCCTCCCAAGTAGCTGGGATTACAGGCATGCACCACCATGCCCAGCTTAGCAGAGACAGGGTTTCTCCATGTTGGTCAGACCAGTCTCAAACTCCCGACCTCAGGTGATCCACCCACCTCAGCCTCCCAAAATGCTGGGATTACAGGCATAAGCCACCATGCCCGGCAGTCTACAGATACTTTTTACAGTTCTGTTTATAGTATTAGTGAGAAGGTGACCCTTCTGTGATTTCAATGGAAAGCTCAAATTGTATGAACAAGACTCAGATCCTAAATTCTATCTTTTCTGCAGTTGACAAGAGCTAATTATTTGCCCTGTTTTTGCAAATTTTCAGCTATTGTTTTACATTAGACTTCTTGGAGTTTTCCTTGTGCTTTCAAAAGTCAGTCAAAGATTTGAAGGGAATTTATATGCAGATTTGGGGACACATTTCCTGTGGTTCCTCCTATCTCAGAATTTTTCCTTTCAATTTACAGTTGGTCTTGTAGCACCAAACTCCCTTATTTGACACTTAGAGCTAATAAAGCAGATTTCTGCTGGAATTATATCTGTCCTGGCTCATATGAATTGGGAAGTAGCTTCAGGAGGAATGCCAAATAAATGTGAATCTGACCCAATGCCATTTAATTCTTTCAGAGATTGAATGCATTACCATTTCTGCCAGCTCTTTGTCATTTTAAAATGACTTCAAGTTGGTTGATAATTTTGTTATAACAATTATTTGCAGCACAGTGAGTCTTATATAAGCTACTCTATCTTTCCTATAATCTAAACTCATTTTCCTTGTGACAATTACAGGCATTTCTCTATTGCCTTTTATAATTGAAAGTTTCTTTGAAGTCACCAACTTCAGGTTGATTTTTATCCCCCTCCTAGTTAACTTAATGTTTTTGTTTTGACTTTAAAAGGATTTTTCTCTTTGTAGCCAAGTAAACTGATGAGGTCATCTCTTAACATATATTGCCACATATTCATTTATTTATTCCACAAATATTTGTCACCTACTGTGTGCCAACTATAAATCTTCAGAAACACAGCAGTGAACAAAAAAACAAAATCATATTACTATAGAAGATCTATTTTGTAGTAAAGGGAGTTACAATTTTTTTAATATAAATTTCTTTATAAAAAATAAAGAGATAAGGGCTATGGAGAAAAATAAGGATACTGTGGAATTATACTATCTGCATATTTCTGTTACATTTTTACTGCTGCTATAAATACATCGTAATACTTTATAAATACATTGTAATTGATAATAATTCACAATACTATATTCTTTTTTTTGTTTTAAAATGTTCTAATTTACCAATAACATTAAATGTATCTGATACTCATTTTTGTAATTTTTTTCTGTAAGAGTATTTTTTTTATTTTAGAGTAATATAGTTGCCTTCCATAAAAATTTGATGGAAACTTTCAGAGAAATTTGATATTTTATACTCCTCAATCCATGCATGAATATTCATCAATATTTCTTGAATAAAATGCCCACACTTCAATCTCACTTTCTACTGTGAAAAAGAGAAATATGCCTTTTTAGGATAATAAATAAGATTGATTGGTTCCGTGCTTATAATAAAGCAAAGTGGAACAAGTGGAATTTCTGACTAAGTAGGAAAAAACTACACCCACAGATAGTTACTAGGGCTGATGTATGCACATAAATGGTCACATATCTGTACTAAAAGTGTAAAGAATAACACAAAGAAATTTTATTTGGCTTTGGGATGGATGATATATTTGCACATATGTGCACATTTTCTAACAACTCAGCTTTCTTTTTGTTTGATGTTAAAAGTTATTATTGATATACACATGAAATTTAAAAGAACCAGAATTAATTGTACGTAACAACAACTAAAAGTATCTTAATCTTAGTAATAATGTATTACTTACTGTAGTTTTCTTTAAAGTTAGCCTTTTTCTTCATCTTCCTCATGTTGTGTCTGCTCAACATTTCTTTACTTTAAAATTACTTTCGAAATAGAGAGGAGTTTCTGTGAAATCGAGTATTGTACTTGGTACCTGTCAGTAGGCTACTGATTGCTCCCTGCCTCATCATTCCCTTGTATTATATGTGCTTCACTTCTTTTGCTTTCTCTTTCTTTGGACTAGAAAAAGTCAAAGACCTGCTAACATTTCACTCACTCTGAGACTGTGTCCACATTATAGTAGAAACAGCTCAGTCAATTCAGCCAAACAGCTGGTCAATTCATTCACATCATGAGTTTAAAAGATGTCTGTTCTAACACTATTGATTGGTTACATAAGATGAAGCTATCGATTTTATAACTTTGACTAGACACGAACTTGGTCTGACCCAATATGATTTCGACCCAGTTCGAAGCATTGACTTGTTACCCGAGGGGTTCCAGTTTCAGCCTCTTGCTCGTTGCCCTATTTCAGTTCTTTCTGTTTTATCTCTACTATAATGTCCTGAAACTGAGGAGGTTTTGATCCTATTCTTCCTTGCTTGACTTGGATTTTAAAGAGTGATGGGTGAGGATAGGAATATAGGCTCTTCTGAACTATATAATCAAAATTTTATAAGATAGTAAGGAGGAGAACCTAGTGTTCCCCTTATCCACTTTGAAACTTTCATCATTGGGCTTCTAGCATTATTTCTGAGTTGTCTTAGAGGCTAATAAATTTGTGTGCACAGTCAAGGTACTTGGGGTGGGAACAGCCTTAGAGGTTGCTCCATGGACCGTATTTTCTCCTTCCTTGAGAGATACAAACTGCCACACCCATACATAGACATGTAGACATAGTTCCTATAGCAGTTCTGGTTTTATCAGTTTCATATAGTGGAGTTCCATAAGAGATTACTTTAGAGAAAACGTTTCTTTTGTTTAGAAAATGTTCTAACACCAATAATTTTATTTACATCTGTCATTTTACAAATCAGAATATTTGAAATCACAGAGGATATGACTTTCCCAGGGTCATGCTGCTATTTAATTTTAAAACTACACCACCAAACACCAAAAAAAAAAAAAAAAAAAAAAAGCTTGTTCATCTAGTCTGTAAACCAAGTCAAAAAATTTGGGGGCACAGATCTCTGTTTAATTAGAAAAATTAAAGGAAAACTTTAGTTCAATTTAAGGAGCCATGTGCTTGCTGTAGTATTATAAATTGTTCTTACCTGTTTGATTTCTATTAGATACTCAATTTGATCTAAATATTCATTCTTCAAATGATTATAAAAGGTTGATTATGGACATGTCATGTGCCAGGCAGTGAGCTAGATATTGAGGATATAAATATGAGGGAAAATAGCCATTGTCTCTGTATTATATATTCTATATTTTATTGATATATAAAAAATATATATACATAAACACTTTAGGGCATAACATTTTTCACTGTGATTTGAACAATAATAAAACATAGCCATTGTTTATTGAGAGGTATGGCTGTTTCAAACAATATATATGAATGTGTGTATATATATTTTTTCTTACAATTCTACAAAATGGTTATTATTTCTTTTATTAAATTTAATTTTATTTTAAGTTCTAGGATACATGTGCAGGATTGTTACATAGACGAATATGTGCCATGGTGGTTTGCTGCACCTATCAACCCATCACCTAGGTATTAAGCCACATATGCATTAGCTATTTTCCTGATGCTCGCCCTTCCCTCTACCCCCTGACAGGCCCCAGTGTATGTTGTTCCCCTCCCTGTGTTCATGTGTTCTCATTGTTCAGCTCTCACTCGTAAGTGAGAACATGCAGTGTTTGGTTTTCTGTTCTTGTGTTAGTTTGCTGAGGATAATGGCTTCCAGCTCCATCCATGTCCCTGCGAAGGACATGATCTCATTCTTTTTTATGGCTATATAGTATTCCACGGTCTATGTGTACCACATATTCTTTACCCAGTCCATCATTGATGCGCATTTTGCTTGATTCCATGTCTTTGCTGTTGTGAGTAGTGCTGGAGTGAATAAGTGTGCATGTATCCATGTATCTATATAACAGAATGACTTATATTCCTTTGGGTATATACTCAGTAATGGGATTGCTGGGTCAAATGGTATTTCTGCCTCTAGGTCTTTGAGGAATCACCACACTGTCTTCTACAGTGGTTGAACTAATTTATATTCTCACCAACAGTGTAAAAGGTTCCTATTTCTCTACAGCCCTACTAGCATCTGTTATTTCTTGACTTTTTAATAATTACCATTCTGACTGGCATGAGATGTTGTCTCATTGTGGTTTTGATTTCCATTTTTCTAATGAAGTAATGTTGAGCTTTTCTTCATATGTTTGTTGGGCGCATAAATGTCTTCTTTTGAGAAGTGTCTGTTCATGTCCTTTGCCCACTTTTTAATGGGGTTGTTTGTATTTTTCTTGTAAATTTATGTTTCTTATAGATCCTGGATATTAGACCTTTGTCTGATGGATAGATTGCAAAAAATTTCTCCCATTCTATAGGTTGTCCCTTCACTTTGATGATAGCTTCTTTTGCTGTGCAGAAGCTCTCCCATTTGTCATTGTTTGCTTTTGTTGCAGTCACTTCTGGTGTTTTTGTCATGAAATTTTTGCCTGTGCCTCTTAGATGGTATTGCCTAGATTTTCTTCTAGGGTTTCTATAGCTTTTGGTTTTACATTTAAACCTTTAATCCATCTTGAATTACTCTTTGTATAAGGTGTTAGGAAGGGGTCCAGTTTCAATTTTCTGCATATGGCTAGCCAGTTTTCCCAACACCATTTATTAAACAGGGAATTCTTTCCTCATTGCTTGTTTTTGTCAGGGTTATTATATCTATTTTACAGGAAAAGATATCAACATACTTAGGGAGTATGTTGCTAGAAACTAAATGCTAGATCTGGGATTAAATTTATGTTAGTCCAGTCCTAACCTCTCAGCTGAATATAGGGATTTTCTGTATTTAAGAAATCCTAGTAAAAATTATTTATAAAAATAACATTTCAGTCTTGTTGACACATTGATGAAGGTAAAGGGAAGAGATAAATGGTTGCAGGATTATGTCTGGATTTGACAATTTCAAAATAAAATGCAAATGTTAGAAATATATAACATTTTACCTAATTGACATTTTAACTCCAACTTATGCCTCAAAAAGTAATCGACTGATTAATAAACAAATTTCTCCAGAATGTGTTAAAGTATGTAATATATGTAAATCTTTTATGAACCAAGCCCCTAATTTTAACTTTTGGAAATTAAATATTAATGCAAAAGCTTTGTTCCACAAGTGAAATTAAATTATTTGGAGATGTCGTACATGTTTGCAAACTGTAGTTAAATTGTGGTCCTTTGAACACACTAACATTTTATTTTTCTTTGGCATCAATTCTTGGTGTTCACTGTTCTTAATGGGAAACAATTATGAATGAATTATTTAAATCTTCATTTTTAGGAACCTAGAAGAATCCTTATGATTATCAAAGCAAAGACTCTAGCAGACAGCTAGAAAGAAAAAAAAAAAAAACTATGGACTAATGAGATTTTCTACATTTCTTTTTGTTTTTGAACCTTAATCTAACAATACCTGATATGTAAAGGTTAATATGTCACTAACTTAGTCTCTAAATTATCTTAATAATTTTACTTTTGTGAAAACTACTAGTGCATCTTCTATATAGCTTCTATTTCTTTACTATGACAATTGGTCCAATATGACGTAACATTTTTATTACCAGTGATGTATTAGTAAAGATCCAATTATAGCACTGGTAATAGTTTACTTTTATCAAATCTAACATTATTGGCTGTCAGATTAATAAATTAACTGATGTTTATTGGTAATAAATGAATTATTATTTTATATACTACTGGGAAAGAAAAAAACACTACTGCTTCAATTATAACACAATTATATGTCCCTTAGCATTTTATATTATCCCTAAAGAACTATTTTAGATATATTTAGACATAATTTTATATTATAATCCCTAATGCCTATATGAAAAAATAAATGTAAACAAAATAATTGTTTGAAATATTTCTAAATTTTTTCTCAGTATTTAACTTTTCTGAGTCATTTTTTAACTCAGAGTCATTAATAACCAGATTTTTCTCCCAGTAGTATCTTCTCTGCAATGAAGAACAAAAGTTATACAGCATTTATTAAAATAATAGAATTTATTCTAAACCAAACATCATGCATTCCACAAATTTTAATACTAGCACTTTCTTTATCTTGCCAGAAAATATCAAAGTACCTATATATTTTCTCAGTAATATCAATTATCAAACTGGGTTCTCCTGATACTGCAAGGTATCATGAAGCAAAGTTAATGGAGGGAACACAAACTTTGAGGTCAGAAATAGCTGGTATAAATTATTGCTCTGTGTTTAAGTTAGGAAATTGTAATGAACCTCTTTGATCATCATTATCTTCATTTGTAAAGTGGGATGATGCTCGCCTACAAGATCTTGTGAGTATCAGAGATAATGTAAAGCCTTTTGCCCAGCTTCTGATACATAGCAGGCAGTTACATATTTCTAATGGCATATTTCTAATGCTAATGTTAGAAGAAATGTGAATCCTCTACCAATGAGTATAAAAAATCAGTTATGCAGTCTGGTTTGACTTTTGATGTTACAGTGAATTTAAGTTTTACTTTTCCCATCTTAATTTGGATATTATTCTTTCTCAAACTTATTTTAATTTTAACCCAAAAGCAGATATTATATTTAGCCATTCTTGCTTGCTAGTCCAAATTTTACGTGTATATTTTGAATAGACCTATTTTTCCTACAAATTTGACACTAAAGAATATCTATTTTAAGAAAATACATATTTTATTAATTAGAAATTCATATTTTAGGTAATTTGAATAACTGTCAAAGAAAAGCATGGAAGAAAAGATAAATTGATAATTATATACTTTCACATTTTTGAAGGGAGAAAACAAATTATGAAGTGTTTTAGGAAGATGTTTGCTACATAATATGAGTTAATCCATATAGTCATGAAACCTGAAGCATGATTGTCCTAGACAGGGTAATAATTTGGCACCTCTTCAAACCCACTGAAGGGATATTGCTTATCACTTACAAAATCCTATTCTTCCTTTTTCCTATACAGTATATCTGTGGCTGGTCACATGGTTGATCAACTAGGCTTTCTTTGCCTCTGATGAAGTCCTGAGTGATTTCTAGTACTTAAGACATTAGGTGCACATCCTCCACACTCTCTTCTTCCTTACTCCTTGCTGGAAACTGAACATAGCCACTGTCCAGCTTCCACCACACCAATACTGACCATCCTGCCTGGGCTATGGGGCTGGGATAGTAAAGCTTGTAGGCCAGTCTAGCCCATGATCTTTTTTGTGTGGTTGCAAGCTAAGCATGGTTTTTACATATTTAAAGGATTTATAATATGAACATAAATAAGCAGAATTGCACAACAGAGACCATATGTGGGCTGCTCAGCCTAAAATATATATTGTGATCCTTTACAGAAAAAAGTTTGCAGATCTATGTCCTAGAGTATAGCAGACCAAAAACTTGAAAGGAGTATGAGTCTCTGGATAACTACAAAAAGCATAATTTCCTTGGCAGTCTACACAGCCTATAAAAGCCTGCAATATGAAATAGAAATAAACTGAAAGGGTGCGTCCCATTACACAAAAAAGAACAATATGAATGACAGATGACTTCTCCAAGAAAGAGTGCAAACAAGAAGACAATGGGACATTGTTAACCTTTAATGTGATGAGAGAAAAAAAGTAAACCTAGATTTGTCTATCTAATGAAAATGTCTTTTACAAATCAAGTTAAATATGTTTTTAGAGAAGCAGCAGTCAGCTACTCTGTTTCCAGCACAATTATAAAACAAGAGGTGCAAAATCGTCTTAAAGCTGAAACAAATTAATATCAAATAAAATCCTAAATGTACAGTCAGTCATCAAGAATCCCAGAAAAGGTAAACCTACTTAGAGAAATATAAAACATCTTTTTAAATTATCATTTTGTGTGTATAGCTTTAAATTTATTTAAAAATTTATTTTAAAAATATTGCTAAAAATAAAATGATAAGGTACTATCTAGTTTATAACATATATTGAAATAAAATATAAAAATAAGAATAAAATGAACAGCAGACAGCAAAAAGAATTTGTTGCAAGGCTTTTTACAGTATTTGTGAAGTAATATAAAATAATATTATTTGAAGTTAGACTATCTTAAAGATTTTTATTGTATCTTTAGAGAAACCACTAAAAATATCAAAGCCTGAATAGCCAAAGCAATCCTAGGCAAAAAGAAGAAAGCCAGAGGCATCACAATAACTGACTTCAAACTATACTAAAAGCTACAGTAACCAAAAGAGCATGGTACTGGTTAAAAAAAAAAAAAAAAAAAAGTGGACACATAGGTCAATGGAACAAATTAGAAAAATCTAAAAATGAATCCACACACCTTTAACCATGTCATCTTTGACTAAGTCAACACTAACAAGTAATTGGGAAAGGACTTTGTATTCAATAAATGGTGTTGCGATAACTGTCTAGTCATATGCAGAAGAGTGAAACTGGACCCCTTCCTTTTACCAATACAAAAACCAACTCAAAATGGATTAAAGACTCCATCCTTAATTATAGACATAAATCTACAAAAACCCTAGAAGAAAACCTAGGAAATACCATTCTGGACCTAGGCCCTGGCAAAGATTTCATGACAAGGCTCCAAAAGTAAATGCAACAAAAGCAAAAACTGACAAATGGGACCTAATTAAATTAAAGAGCTTCTGCACAGCAAAAGAAACTATTAAAACTATTTTTAAAACTATTGAAAGTAATGAAAAAAAAAACACAATTTCTTTTGCACCAACCTAATACCAACAGAGTAAACAGACAACCTACAGAATGGGAGAAAATATTTGCAAACTATTCATATGACAAATGTCTAATATCCAGAATCTATAAGGAACTTAAACCATCAAGCAAAAAACAAACAACCCTATTAAAAAACAAGCAAAGGACATGAACAGACAGTTCTCAAAAGAAGACATACACATGGCCAAAAAGCATATGAAAAAATGCTCAACATCACTGATAATTAGAGAAATGCAAATCAAAGCCACAATGATATACCACTTCACACCAGTCAGAATGTCTGTCACTAATAAAATAACAGATGTTGGCAAGATTGCAGAGAAAAGGAAATGCTTATTCCCACTGCTGGTCGGAATGTAAATCAGTTCAGCCACTATAGGAAACAGTTTGGAGACTTCTCCAAGAACTTAAAACAGAACCGGCATTTGACCCAGCAATCCCATTACTGGGTATATGCCCAAAAGCATACAAATGGTTCTACCAAAAAGACAAATGCACCTGTATGTTCAGTAAAGTGGTATTAATAATATCAAAAGCATGGGATCAATCCAGGTGCCCATGAACGATGGACTGGATAAAGAAAATGTGATACATATACATCATGGAATACTGCACAGCCATCAAAAAGAAAAAACATGTCCTTTGCAGCCACATGGATGGAGCTAGAGGCCATTATTCTAAGCAAATTAATTCAGGAACAGAAAACCAAATACCTCATGTTCTCACTTATAAGTGGGAGCTAAACATCTAGTACACATGGACACAAAGATGGGAACGATAAAGACAGGGACCTACTTGAGGAGGGAAGTAGGGAGGGTTTGAGAGTTAAAAAACTACCTATCAGGTACTATGCTCACTATCTGAGTGACATAACCATTTGTACACCAAATCCCAGTGACACACCATTTACCCAAGTAACAAACCTGTACATGTACCCCCTGAACTTAAAATACAAGTTGAAACATGTAAAAAAGGCAACACAGGAGAAAACATAATATGTAAAAACAAAAAAATACTTGATACACTCAAATGAAGAGAAAAAAGCTAAAACAGGGACAAATGAGGTGAATTAAAACAAACATAAAAATTTAAGGCTTAAACCTTAGGATAGCAATACTACATTAAATGTAAATTAATGGACATTCTAACTCCTATTAAAAGGCATAGAATGTGACTGGGAAAAAAAGATTTGTCTCTATGCCATTTTGATGAAACATTTTAACTTGAAAGACAGGTTGAAAATGAGATGTTAGACCTGCTGTATTATATTAATACAAGATGTGAACATGAGAAAGCAAATATGACTCTATAGATTTCTGACAAGGTAGAATACGAGATGAAGCACATTAATAGTGATAAAGAGAAACATTTCATAATAATAAAAATATTAGTTTATTAAGAAGACATAACCATTCAAATTATGTCTGCATTGGTTAACAGAGTTTTAAAACATAAAACGCAAAAGAGGAAATCAAAAAATTCTCATTTATAATTGGATAGAAGAGAAAACCAAAAATTCAGGAAAAGTATAGGAGTTTTGAGCAACAGAAATAACTATCATGGGTCAGGCAAAGTGACTCATGCCTATAATCCCAGCTATTTGGGAGGCTAAGGCATACAGATACGAGGTCAGGAGTTCTAAACCAGCCTAGCAAACATGGTAAAACCCCGTCTCTACTAAAAATACAACAACAACAACAAAAGTAGCCGGGTGTGGTGGCATGCACCTGTAATCCCAGCTACTCAGGAGGCTGAGGCAGGAGAATTGCTTGAACCTGGGAGGTGGAGGTTGTGGTGAACTGAGATCATGCCACCGCACTATAGCCTGGCTGACAGAGCAAGACTCCATCTGGAAAAATCAAAAAGAAAAAAGAAATAGCCATCATGTTTGTACACTCACAGAGTGATTCTGTAGAGAGTAAAAGGATTGTTGAAATAGGAGACAGGTGAGAGAATTGGTGAAGTTTTTTTCTTCAGTTGGAGAAAGAGAGGTATTGAATTACAAAGCAGAATAGATTGTTCATCTTTAGACTCTCTATTCTTGAATAATAGAAAAATAGATGTAGTAGAGAGTGTTTTGGCATTCCAACAGCATGTCCAATCCTTCTTATGGTTTGTACTATATTGCATAAATGTAATCCTGAGTATCATGTTTCCCAAGCTTCCTTAACAATATTCTTCTACCAATGAGTGACATTTGTGTAACATTTTGAAGTAGAGAGACAGAACATCCATTAAAGCTCTGACTATAGTGGGTGGGCATGAGTGCTTCCCATATATAAGGTTTGTCATAAGCTTCGGGCATTTTCCAGCAAATTACTCACTTTAGCATTGCAGAACGCTGAGGTCTTACATGGAAGTTTCCTGTATTTCTTCTACTCTCTGATTTCTGTGATTCTAACAGAAGTTTCCCTAAAATTCACTCTTCTCATCCTTTTAAATCCCTGTATTGAATTATTTTCTTCTTGAAATACTCAAAGTAGAATTTTTTGTGAAAAATTCTGTATTTTATACCATAATACATGGGTAGAAAGGCTGCTAGATGGTTGAATGTGGTGGTATGTGTCTGCAGAGGTTTACTTCTGATTGCTTGTATTTTCTCAGTGAAGTAGAAAGTAAGTCTTCCAGCTCAACATAAGGTGAGGATGGAAATGAAAGAGGAGAAGATGTGAGAAAGGTTTTTTAGGAGTATGGTTAAAAGAATGGACTGTGATTTCTGGACACCATAAAGAATGCTCTTGAGGAAGGTTGAGGCAGGAGAATGGCTTGAACCCGGGAGGCAGAGGTTGCAGCCAAGATCACACTACTACACTCCAGCCTGGGTGACAGCAAGGCTCTGTCAAAACAAAACAAAACAAAACCAAAACCAAAAACAAAACAAAACAAAACAAAAAATGCTCTCAAAGTTTCATGATTATGAATTAAAAAAAAAAAAGAACTGGTAAATTTGATTTTGTGACTTTCCTCACATAGGTCATAGGTAAAAACTGCAAGGCCATTGACTGCGAATCCAAACAACTCAGGGTTTCTCAGCCTTGTTGATACATTAGACTTACTTGAGAAGCTTTTTAAAAAGACCAATGCCTGTTGTCTCCCCGTGAGGTTCTGATTTAATCGTACTAGAGTGGAAGCTGGTCATTAAAAAAAAAAAAAAAAAAAAAAAAAAAAAAAAAAATTAACTACCAGGAAGGTCCCAATGTGAGACCAAAGTTGAGAGTCACTTTTTTTTGGACTATAAGAGTTTTTGAGTTCAGAAACTGTGCCCTCTGTATACTTTATTCTTAGTGCTAGGCACAAGGGAGAAAACCAATAAATGTTAGTTAAATTGAAGAATGAATGTATGAAAAGTCAGGCTTTAAGGTTTATTTTCATCTTTTAATTTCTTCCTTTTAATGATTTCTCACACCCTGTAAAAATTTGAAGTCTGTAGTAGATTAAATTTGAATGTAGTTATGCACTTCCCTTACAGAATGGGCAATTAATATATTAGTGATGAAAAATTTGTGGCATAAGATCTCAGAAATTAGTGCCAGAGATAATCAACTGCCTCATACATAGACACTTTAGGTAGAGTTGTTTTATTGGACAACAGACCCATTTCCTCTTTTTCCTAAGCACACAGCTAGTTTACATTTCCTGGTTTCTCTCACTGGAAGACATGGCATGTGACAGAATTCTAGTCAATGGAATGGAAGTTGAGGTGATGTGCACCACTCTAAGCCATAAAAGCAACCTCATATCCATCTTTGCTTTTTCCCTGTCTACAGGCTCATAGCAGATGAAAAGAGTGAATGTGGAAACCACACTATAAAGATGTAGAGCCCAAGATTGAAGGATTCTGGGTCTCTGAATCATCACTTACAGAAAAATTACTCTGAGATCAAGAACAGTTGCTTTGAACTTTATGTGAATGAGGAGTAAACTTATAATGTGAGTCATTATATGTGGTTTTATGTTTATGCAGTGTTGAAAGTGATATTGGTTTTTATTGTTTTGGTAAAATGTCTCTCTATAATTAAATATTTTACCCAGTTGGGCTTATTATCACTGGTAAGAGACATCATTTTAATTTCAAATATCATTTTACAGCTAGAAATAAAACAGGAAGAAACATAAATGATGTGCTCTTGGCAAAAGTTGATAGCCTATCTGTCTAGTAAAAAATTCCAGATTGTGGGCCTTAGGGCAATGCTTCTCAATCCAAATGTGTGCATTTGAATAATTAGGACATTTTGTTTAAATCATATTCTTATTGTCAATAGGACTGAAATGAAGCCTGAGATTCTGAATTTTTAAAAATTTCTCAGTGACACCCATGCTTCTGTTCTGCAAACCACATATTAGGAGCAAGGCTGTAACTAGAGCATTCTCTTTCCTTTACTAGATCTGAAATCTCTAGTCTTCTCTGCATGTTTAACTCTTCTGCTCAAGCCTTCCCTTTTGTTGTAGACTGAGTTTTGTTTCCAAAAAAAGATATATTAAAGCCCTAACCCCTGGTACTTGTGAATTTCACTTTATTTTAAAAGAGAGTCTTTGCAGACACAATCAAGTTAAGATCATTGGGATGCACCCTAATATATATGACTCGTGCCCTAAAAGAAGAGGGAAATTTAGACACAGAGATTCACAGGGATTGCACCATGTGAAAACAGAGATTCAAGAGATGCATCTATATACCAAGGTTTGTTGGCTGTCCCCAGAAGCTAGGAGCAAAGCATGGAACAGATTCTCTCTCGAAGTCCTCAGAAGGAACCCACCCAGTTGATACCTTGATTTCAGACTTCTAGCCACTAAAACTGTGAAACACACATATCTGTGGTTCTAAGCCATTTGGTCCATAATACTTTGATACTACTACCATAAAAATATATATATGCCTTTGTCTGTCGTAATGTTGACTTGCTGGGATTTTTAGCACAATACTTGTCTATGAGAGAATAAAAATAACTTAATCAATATATATGTATATTTTCTTTTCTTTGCAAATAGTGAAGGAAAAAAAGGGATTCTTAACTCTTCAGCACTCACACAAAAAGATTTTTCATCAGTTAGTCATTGCTTACCTAAGAAGTCAAGAATGTTTAACTTCTTTGTAAAAGTTAAACACGAGAACTCTAATTTATTTTCCTGACATAGTTTACTTAATGCATTTTCTACCTGGTTACTTTCTCTAGATGGAGGAGAGCCGAACTGCCCCAGGGGCTCCAGAACTGCTGGTACAGTTATACTTCTGAAGAACTAGGCCCCAAACCAATGTTTCTCAGATTTCCAGATGATAAAACTATTAGCGTCATTTTTTTCTTTTTCTTTCTTTTTTTTTTTTTTTGTGAGTCACTATGGATGTCAATTTTCTAACCCTTTTTATTTCTATTTTCTTCCTGCTCTTTCCTGAATTTTTTCACACAGATAATAGCTAGGCAAAGAAAGTCCAGATAATATTCCCCCTGCCTACTGTATGTAGGACAAAAATTGTCATATACTTCTTTAGAGAAAGGTAACATTTGGTATAATTAAATAAGGAATCCAAGGTAATGGAGCCTTAAAACATTTCCCTTTTTAATCTAAATTGCTATCCTAGAAGGAAGAAGATAACATTTTCACAATGCGAATGAGTAACTGCAGTGTTGAAAGTGATATTTATTGCTGTTATTATTGCATTGTCAAAGTGTCTACCTATCACTGAAAATTTTATCTAATTAAACATATTAGCAGTGGTAAGAGAAATCATTTTATTTCAAGTGCCACTTTGCAACTAGAAAAAGAAAACAGGAAAAATTACAAATGATGTGGCTGGAACAAAGTATGCCAGGGGAGAATAAGAAACTGAATTCAAATCGTAGTTCCTAGGTCCTTCTGCTTTTTGATGACTATATTTTACCAAAGATTTTTACCCTGAATTTTCCTACAATAAAGAATAATGGCATAAAATTTGGCACAAGCTATTGCTACTGAATTGGCTTAGTTTATGTTGTGGATAATGCATTGCCTCTTTTCAGGATGAAACATACTCATTTCTCCAGGTGTTGGTAATGTTGGTCACTAAGGGCTCTCAGCTGAGACCCTGTGCTGGAATTGTGTCATCCATAGCCACACCCTTTTGCACCACACCCCTTGTCTAATGACTGGTTGATAAAGGAGTATCAGTGCCAAAGCTTTATGCCTTAGAGTGGGATAAGTCCAAAAATCCATGCCAGCTCCAGAGCTCCCCATGATATTGGCAAGGCCTTTGTTGTAAGTGCATCAAAGTTCAATATCTCCTGTGTTGGGGTCCGCGTGTTTCCTAAACAAACAAATGAACACACAAGACAACACAGGACGAGACAAGCATGGTGGCCACCCCAAACGGCACGCTCTGCTTTATTTTATACAGTCGTTTGTGGAATGTTGCCAAATCACAAGACATATTGTTGTTTTTCTGACCTTTCCCTGACTTTCTGGATTTTCAAGATGTTTATACATAAACCAGCCCCCAGGGTCTGCTGTTTGCAGCTGGCTCCTTTGTCCTCCCTGTTTGCAGGGAAGGAACGCCCTGCTTCATTTGCAAGAGCAGGACTTATCAGGAACGTCTCGTTTGCGAGCACGTAGTCCTCTACATCTCCCCCTTCTTATTTACAGGTTTGAATTTCTTTTAAAACCATCATCACATGTTGGGCTCGCTGGGATTCGGTGTTTGCCCTTTGACACCATCTCCAGCAGACTGTGAAAATGACAAAGGCAAGAACAACAATCAATACATTACTAGAAATGAAAGTCAGTAAAGTTTTCACAGGACTCATAGGATTCAAAGACGTCAAACTTTGTGCAATACTAGTCATTAAATCTGCTCCAGTCAGCAATGGTAACTGAATTGCGAAATGTTTCAGAAATGTTTTGTGTTAATTTTTGTATCTCTAGGGAAAGATTATTATGGCCAATTAAAGTCTCTTTATCTCAGTCCAGTTATGTACAGTGCTGTTAAAAGAAACAGGAGTAATACAAAATTGGGTAGTATTCCAATCACATTTCAACAAAGCTTGGGTATTCAACACTGTTAGCTGATCTCCCAACCAAGAAACCACTTGCTCCAGATTATCCACTTGTTCAGTCAAATGAGCATCTATGTCTCGTTGCTGCTGCCACAACAAATGTGATTGTTCATGCCACTGTTGTACGAATTCTGCATTTTGTATACTCTGGGGTAGAGCTAGTCCAGCAACAGCGGCAGTGGAAGCAATTGTTACCAGTCCCACCACCACTGCTACGACGACCCCAACCACTCTCTGGCTGCAGTGGACAATATCTTGCATTACTTTGTAAATTTGAGTAACCCCAGCAGATTCACTCCAGGCACGTGTTAAGTTCACAGGTAGCCAGGTTTCTTTTCGGGTTCTTAGTATATATAAATCAGAATGAGACTCATTCCAATTATTATTCCACCAAGTAGTATTTATACAACTTAAGAATGTACAATTGTCCATACAGTTAACTACCCCTGTATAATTATCCCATTTAAAAATTCCTGTTAACAACAAATAAGGTTTTCTTACACATGCAATAACATATCTAGAACTATTTTAATGCAAAGATATATGGAAAGGGTTAGTAATATTAGTAGTAAGATTTAAGGACATGTTTCCTGTGAAAGTGAACATTGGTTTATCAGCAGCTAGCAACTTCCAGATATGACTTTGTATTTGTGAGGTATTAGCCAAATGTGGCATAGGGGGTGATACACCACCATCATGCCAAATAATAGTTTCATTGCCATCTGCAGCGATGCTGTGATTACTCTTATGCCAGCGCAGGTTGACATGACTAAATTTAGTTTGAAAATCTCCATGTACACTCCAATCAATAACAAGGTATTTACGACCTTTCCCTTTTACTTCTAAAAACAGTCGCGGCCCACTACCTCTACATCTAGTCCACTCTAGTTGGGAAATACCTCCAGACACATCAGGGATGGGGTATAAAGATAATGTAGTTGGCAGAGTTTCATTAAGTAATGCAGTATGATTATACTTGAAACTTTGAGCAACAATAATCATAGTAAAGGCAGCGATATGACTATGGTTAAAGCGAACAGCCTGAGCCTCATGAGAAAGATGCAGACAATGTGGACTACTCCCAAGACATATAGGTAACCTTCAACCCCAAATTGATACGAACTATTTACTGTGCCAGTGTCTAATGCAGGATCCTGGTTTAAAAAAGGCGATGGAATCCAAGCAGTATCATTAGTAAATACTGAGACTTCTCTGTCTCCCCAGGCCACACCTTGATATAAGGGTGGAAAAGGAACATAAGCTCAGTATGTAAATTCTCCAGTCATTACCTGACAATTTACTATGGCCAGCATAGCCAGGAATAAAGTCAGTGGGGTTTTGGGCTGCCCAGCTTGTTGAACAACCCCTTCAGCTTTCTGAGTAAGCTTTTTCAGTTGATCCCATGTCGGGGGCTCCGCACATCGAGTCCCGAAGGTGAATGTTCTCTGAGCGCTCAGATTCAGCTCCTGAAATTCCTTGAGGAACTCTTTGGATCGGCACATCAGCGATCAGTGCCTCTTCGCCATGGCACTGTTTCAACCATTGAGATGGAAACCACTTGTCTCCAGCACCTGTACAGACAAGAGCATAGCCTTGGCCCCATTGTAAAACTTTTCTTTTTAAATATTGCCCTTGTAATGAAGGATAATACACCCACAGATAACTGTTTTGCAGCTTTTCTAAAGGCTGTTGAAAATGTTTCACCGCTGCAGACTGCTGTAATTGGTGCCAATGGTTGAGAAAATTTAAAGTAAAAAGGGCTTTCAGAATTTGATGTTTTGGGGAATCTCGCCCATCTCCCCCTTTTTGTCTTAAAAGTTGTAATTTTAAGGTAGCATTGGCTCTTTCAATAATTGTTTGACCTTGACTGTTATATGGAATACTAGTGGAATGACAAATATGGTATAAAGAAAAGAAGGCAGCCAATTTACGAGAGCAATAAGCAGGGGCATTATCAGTTTTTAGTTTAGCAGGAACTCTTATACCTGTAAAGCAAGTAAGTAAGTGAGTAATAACAGAGTCAGCCTTTTCAGAAGGCAATGGTGTAGCCTATTGGAAATGTGACCAGGTATCAACTGTATGATGAACATATTTTAAATGACCAAAAGAAGGAACATAAGTTACATTCATTTGCCAAATGTGATTTTGTTGAATACCTCAAGGATTAATACCTGGACTTAAAAAAGGTGCAATAATAGGAGCACAAGATGGGCAGGCTCTGACAATAGCTTGGGCTTGACGGCGTGTTATAGAAAATCACTGTTGTAATCTTAAACTATTAGTATGATGTAGTTGGTGCTCATCCTGAGCCTGTTGGACACTTTCAATAAGTAAGGAATCAATCTGGTTATTCCTAAAAGTTAAAGGTCCTGGCAATGCCTAATGGGAACGAATATGAGTGATGAAAATGGGGGCAGTGCGAGAAGTAAGAGCCATAAATAACAAAGAAGATAATTTTTGTAAAGGAGTTTGAGGAAATAATGGTAAAGAAGTTTCAGATATATATTTAGTTACGCATACAGCGTATTGGGAATCACTAACTATATTACAAGGGGTTTGAGGCCAATCTTATAGAACCATAAGAATGGCAAAAAGTTTTCCTTGTTGTACTGATTCAAATGGGTAGTGAGAAATTTTTGAATTATCTGATGTCCAGTATCCAGCTTTTCCATTGCTGGAAGCATTAGTAAAAAAGGTAGGACCTTTAACCGGAGTGTAAGAGATAGGATTATATGGCAATAAAGAATATTGTTGCAGAAAAGCAAATAATTTATTACTAGGATAATGCTGAGAAAAAGAACCAGTATACTCAGCACAAGCCACTTGCCAACCCTCATAAGTTTCCAATAGAGATTCAATGTATTGATTAGATAATAATTTTTATAGGGTCAGCACCAAGCAACTGATGAGCTCGATTTCATCCTTTAATAATTAATTTAGCCAATTTATCAATATATGGGTGAATTTTCTTAATGGCTTTATTAGCCAAAAACAGCCACTCCAGAATATTATTATCTTGGTGTAAAACGGCCACTGGCGAATGGGGAGTATGAAAAAGACACAACGAAAGTGGAAGATTGGGTGCAATATAATCAAGGTGAGCTTCACTAATTCTATTTTCTACAAATGACAATTTTTTTTTCCTGTTACAGGGGATAATTGATGAGAACTATTTAAATCTGAATCTCCTTCCAAGGTAGCAAATGGATGTCGCAATTTGTAAGTAGGGATGCCTAAGATGGGGCGAAGCCAATTTATGTCGCCTAACAGTTTTTGAAAATCATTGAGGGTTAAAAGTTGATCTCTTCCAATTTGAACTTTTTGTGGCTGAATATGCTTTTTTGCTAAAACGTATCCTAAATATTGAGTAGGAAATTGAGTCTGTATTTTCTCAAAAGAAATATGTAAATTATATTGAGTTAATTGTTGTAAGACCTGAAAAACTTGACCTTGTAGGACTTCATCAGGAGTTGCTAATAGAATATCATCTATATAATGGTATATTAACACAGTAGGGAATTGACATCTAACAGGGCTTAAGGCTCTATGAACAAACTTTTGACATAAAGTAGGACTATTAAGCATACCTTGAGGAAGAACTTTCCATTGATATTTTTGAGTAGGCTGTCCATTATTATATTTGGGAACAGTAAAGGCAAATTTTTCACAATCTTGGGGTTGTAACGGGATAGTAAAAAAAAAAAAAAAAATTTAAGATCTATAACCATTAATTTCCAATTTTGTGGGATAAGAGCTGGATTAGGAAGCCCAGGTTGTAAAGTCCCTATAGGTTGAATACAAGCATTTACAGCTCTAAGATCAGCTAATAATTGCCATTTTCCACATTTCTTTTTAATGACAAACACAGGGGAATTCCATGCAGAAGTACTTGGTTCAATATGCCCCTCAGCCAATTGTTCCTTAACTAAATTCTTTAAAGCCTTAAGTTTTTCTTTAGATAATGGCCACTGTTCCACCCAAACAGGAGTTGTAGTTTTTCACTTCAATTGTAAAGTTTGAGGCTTGTGGACAGTGGCTAAGAGTTTAAAGGATTGTAGCCCATTTTAAACATCATATTTTTGGCAGCTGTAAAAATATGAGGAACATTTAAAAAGGCACCAAATTGTTGTAAAAGATCATGGCCAAGAAGATAATTTTTGTTGCAGCTTTCATTTCTTTCAAAAATTTAAATTGTAGGGCTGTAAAAGTCACATTCAGGCCACTGTTTGGGAACTGAGCATTGGGGCCAAAAGCAGCCTGTGTTATTGGGCATAGATCTAATTCCTCGAAATCATCCTTTTCCTTTGATTCCTTCTTTTCTCCTACAGGAGGAAAAGGCACAGAGAAAACCTGACCTGACATAGGCAAAGAGTTTGGAGGTGGAGGCAAAGGGAAATCTTTTTCCAAAGGAGCAGAAGGGAAGGTAACAGGGAAGGCTCGTGGCGGAGAGATAGGAGAAACAGGAGCAGTGGCACCTTGCAATTTTAACAACTGTTGTAACATCTCTAAAATATGCTGCAAATCAGAATTTCCTTCAGATGAAGGAGGCATTAGCTCGTCTTCCAATTCCTTGTCCTCAACAACTGGGGCATAAATATGTTCTGCTCTAGGATCATTCCTCTCTAAAACTTGAGATGCCTCACCTCCTGTGGCAGTATCGCCACGCTCTGAGTCAGTTTCAAGTAACTCTAATGCCTGAGTAATGGAAATACACAAAGTCCACAAAGTCAGAGGCATCGTTTCCCCTCGCTGATGAGCTCCATGCAGGACTTTAACCACTTGTAACCATTCCTTTCGATTTAACTGCGCTTTGGTTTGATATTGAAATCAATAACAATGTTGTTCAACATGGGCAAACAGTTGCTTCAAAGTCTTTTCTTTTACTTCTACTCCTATAGACATCAACAGTCCCTGGAGTAACCGCAAATATTCAGAGGCCAGAGAGGTGGAATTCCCCATAATTTTCCTGTGGGTCCCCTTTCTTATTTTACCTGCCTGGGGTGTTCCCCCTCCAGTTACTTGCTCTTGTGGAGCCACGGACCCTGCTCGCTGAGCCAGATGTTGGAGTCCATGTGTTTCCTAAACAAACGAATGAGCACACAAGACAACACAGGACGAGACAAACATGGCGGCTGCCCCGAATGGCACGCTCTGCTTTATTTTATACAGTCGTTTGTGGAATGTTGCCAAGTCACAAGACATATTGTTGTTTTTCTGACCTTTCCCTGACTTTCTGGATTTTCAAGATGTTTATACATAAACCAGCCCCCAGGGTCTGCTGTTTGCAGCTGGCTCCTTTGTCATCCCTGTTTGCAGGGAAGGAACACCCTGCTTCATTTGCAAGAGCAGGACTTATCAGGAACGTCTCATTTGCGAGCACGTAGTCCTCTACATCCTGTATCCTGTGTCCTTTACTGCCTGACTGGTGTTCATCCTAGGAATGCTCCCCTCCTTTAAATCTTAGAATCTCAACCGGTTTCTCTAATAATCAAATTTGTAAGGCTTATAAATTCTATATATATAAGACTAACAGTGAAAGCTACTGGTGTTATTTAGCGTACACACACACACGTTAGATACAATCAGGACCCTCCAAAGATGTCCACATTCAAATCCTCAGAACCTTTGAACACATTACCTTCCATGTCAAAAGGGACTTTGCAGATGTGTTGAAGAATTTTGAAATGGACACTGGATTACCCAGGTGAGTCCAGCGTAATCTCAAAGGACCTTAAAAGTAGAGAAAGAAGCAGAATAGAGTCAAGAAAATATATGTGATCGTGGAAATGAAGTCAGAGTGATGAAATGTGGGAAGAACTCAGCCCACTTTTGTTAGCTTTGAAGACAAGAGTGGGCCACAAACTGAGGAATGCAGGCAGCCTCTAGAAACTGAACAAAAAAAACAAAATTTCCCTGAGAGCCTCTAGAAAGAAAGGCAGCTCTGCTTGCACTTTGATTTTAGGATTTCTAAGTTTCAGAACTGTAAGGCAACAAATGTGTGTTGTGTTAAGCCACCAAATTTGTGATACATTGTTACAGCCACAGTAGAAAACTAATAGCATATTATTTCCTGTATATTTTTCCAAGGACATGATAGCATGGTTAATCCTGATATATGGCTTTAAGAGGATGATAATAATGACTCTAATATACAATGGTGAATGATGGATGTCTGCCTGACACAGAAGTTCTCAAACAAATTAATTGTTTGTATTATTTAACTTAATCTATGTAAATGCTGTGAGGTAGTTACCATTACCTCATCTTGTGGGGTTCAGGAAATGCATAAAACTTGTCTACAGTTCACATAACTAAAGGACAGCAGATTGAAACAGGCTGTCGCATTTCATGTCCTGCGCACTCTTCATGTTTTCCCATCTCATACTTCATTCTCAAAGTATGGGGCCAGCCTCAGACTAATGGCCTCCTCCTTATTTAACATATGTAATCTATAAATGGGTCTATATTTCAATGTGAGATAGCATTTAAGATTTTTTTGTAATTTTTTCTTGACAATTAATAACTTGTAATTTTCCCTCATTTGAATTTTATCTGGCTTGTCTTCAAAATTTGATTTCAAGTAAATATGGTAAGGAGTATAGTATAAAGGTTTGTCACCATAATGCCACTATTAGAAAGCAAAAACCACCTCATTACCTTAGTGACCAAGCAATAGAATAATGGTTTTGTCCTTACACTAATCAAAATGTTTGAAACAAGTTGTTATATCATGATTTATTAATAAGGTACTAACTTTCAACAGTCTTTCTAAAAGCTAGAATAATGGCCCATAAGGAAAAAAACTCTAAAGAGAAGTATCCTGAAATAGGCAAGAACTTATTTAGGGCACAATTTCTCAACCTTGGCATGATTAACATTCTAAATTCAGTAATTCTGCACTGGGGAAGGGGAATCGGCTGTCTTGTGCATTATGGGATGCTTAGAGGAATCTGTGGCCTCTATGCCAGGGATTAAATGTCAGTGACACACTCCTCATTTGTGACAATCAAAAATTTCTCCTGGCATTGCCAAATGCCTCGTGTGTGTGTGTGTGTGTGTGTGTGTGTGTTTGATTATGGGTGGGAGGAGGGATGGTAATCATACTGGTGTGGAAGCACTGACTCAAGGTAATAATGTCTATGTATTTGCTAAACTTTCTAAGCTCATTTTTCGTCATCTTGTCTTTTTTTTTTTTTTCTGTGTATGGGCCATATTATATACATGTTTCCTTCATTGGATAAAGAAATTTGAATTAAAAATACACTTTATATGCTTAAATTAAGTTCTAAATTTTAAATATGACAAAAATATTGTACCCCATCCCAAAGTGAAATATATGCCAAAAAAATTCCACTGAATTTAGACATATAGAAGAGTGATTTCTATAAACTATTTGCCTACATGACTTTCTGCGTGTTCAACTGTGCAAGCTGTATATTAAAATCAGTTTCATCACTTTGTGATCATTAACATAGGTAACTTAGTCTGCATGGGGTGCTGAACTTGCTGTGAATTAACCCTTCACTCACTGCCTTCCACATTTTGGTGATCACATTTTGTTTTCTGCCACTTCCTGCTTAGAGTATGGTCTACAGCCAGCTAGACCATATCTAGATGTAGTCTGAGATATAACCACAGGTTCAGAACACCCTGGTATAAAGGTAGCATTATTAGGGGGTCTCATGTCATGGTCACTCTAGTCCTTTGGATCTTGGTCTAAATCCTTGCATTGTCATTTTGTCATTTACTAGCTATGTGTCCCTTAGGTCAGTTACCCAAATTCTCTGAGCCTTCTTTTTTCAAAAATCAAATTGGAGTAATATCTATCTTACAGAGTTGTTGTGAGTATTAAATTACATCAAATTCTTTCACAGTGTCCAGCACAGAACAGGTACTTAATAAAGGTTATTTTATTAATTATCACAACGTAGCTTAAGGGTTAATTCCACAAAAGTTTTGTGACTCCCTACTGTACCAGGAATTGTTTGCTCAAGTTTCTTAATCATCACATAAAAATGTAATTGAAATTGGTCTTCAAGATTAGAGAACCCCAGTTCAGGTCAATACCTATTGCTGTGTCCATAATTAAAACTTAATGTTAATTAAATACATTAATTCATTAACAAATGGTTTTGATAATTTTTATTCTTATTTTTAAATGTATTTTTATATTGATTGGAAGCCATGTGAAAACACCTTGCATCAGCCAAAAAACATATGAACCACACACAGAGTATTTGATAAAATCAGCATTTTCTTTATAGGCCCTGAAAAGATATGATTGGGGTGGACTTCATTGCAAAAGGAGAAAAAAGCTTTACAACATTTGAGGCTGTGATTAAAATATGTATTTTTTTTGTCCTTAGGTTATTTGAGTAGAACAACTTATACATATTCATTGTTTCATTAGAAAGCACATTGTTGCTCAGAGACATAACAGATATATTTGCAGTGAAATGATTCTATGTAGTTTCTCTTACAAATCTTGCCAGCACCACATGGAAGAACACCAAAGGATTTACTACTTTTATAAATCCATTCACCTAACTTTCAAAGACATTTTTCTAAACACCAATTAAAATTGTTTTTATTACTTTTATTTCTTCTTGAAATGCTTATAAAGTCATCAAAGGGACAGTCATCAAAATGTAAGGCAAATATGAAGTACAGCTATGAAAGCTTAATAAATCAAATGCTAAGAAAACATTTTTCTCAATCAAAATATCTGAAGAAATGAAAGGAAAGGCTTAGAACTATTTTGTGAAATCTAATGCAAATGAATAAATATATTTGAGTATAAATATTTTAACAGATTCATTTATTTCATTTACAAAGAGAGAAACTAGTAAAATCAAATGTACAAGAGGAAGAAAAGAGAAAATAGGAAATGTTTTCATTGATTTTTTTTTTTGTCTTATGATGGTTAAATTCTATATTCTTAACAGAGAACAGGGTCATCATTATCTCTGAACATGTCTAAAATAATTCTTTAGGTCTTTGAGAGGAATATAAAGCCAATTTTGAAACCTTGAACCATAAGACTAATGTGAAATTATTCACAAAGTATTAAGATTGCCAAAGGAGCTTTCAAAACAGGTTAGTAGAAACCTCTCATTTTATATAAAAGGAAATTGAGGTCTGAGGAGATGTGCTATAATCAGTTTATGAGTCAGCCAAAATTAGAAGACTCAATATTTAATTGTCTAACCTTGTTTTTTGACCCCACAGGTGTATCCAATGTTACTACCATCTCACTTAACAGGCTTAGTGGAAAATGACTTTTGACTATTTTCTAAGATCAAGTTCATATTCAAAAAGAATTTGCTTCTAAAGTTTTTCCAGGAATATGCCCCAAACTTTGAAAGTAAATAACAGTGACAAAATATTGCCATGTCAAGTTAGTATTGTCTAGATAGCACTGTCTAATAAAAGCATTTTCTGATAGATACATAGAAAAACTAAAAAGAAACAGGTAAATAAGTGTTAATAATATATTTTATTTAACTCATCAAAAATTTAATAATTTCAACATGTAAAAAGTGTTTAAAATTCTTAGCTTATATTTCATATTCTTATTTTCTTAGTCTTCAAAATCTAGCGTGAATTTTATACTTATAGCACATCTCAGTTTGAACTAGACACATTTCAAGAGTTCACGAGCCAATTGAGGCTTGTGGCCACCATATTGGACAGGGTATATCTAGAGTGACAATCATTACTCAAATTATGCATTAAAATTAAATTTCTTGAGTTTAATTATAAACGTGGACAATTGTTGAATAAATATTCAGTTGGTAATTTTAGATTCCTAAAATATTGGAAACTTACTCTGTTCTTATTTTCTGAATTTCATATTACATGTCTATTGGATTTCCCATGTTGATGTTTTTCCTTTTTTTATTTCTTCACCCTTTTCTGCTCCATTCTGGGAGAATTCCTCTAAATGCTCTTCTTATTCATTGTTAATTTTCCATTGTATCTTATAATATCTTAAAGTTTCCTATTTTGCATTTAAATTTGATAATTTGGTTTTTCAATTGAGGCACTATTTGTTGATCCCAGAATATTCTCCTTGATAGATTCCATTTCCCCTTGAATCTGATATTATGGATTACATATTATTAATCTTCTCCCTTTGGATTTATTTCATTTTATCCTCAGAATAAGTTTTCCTTCTTTGTATTATTTAACCATTACATGGTTAAATCTTATATTTATTATATTGGTATATAATATATATTTATATATTATGCAATATATTATATTAATATATTGGTAATGTATATCAAAATGCTGTGGCAAAAATGTGGAATGCATGTATGGGTTAGTTAACATTAGTCCACACCCCAGGCACAGGTAGTAAGCCACTGAAGCAACGAAATTCCTTAATCAGCAAAGGTTTTCAAATAACATTATTTAAATATACACCAGAGGGATCATTAACATAAGAATTGTTGGAATTTATTTGGTGAATTTTTGAAGCACTTAAGATATATGGTCTACCAAAATGACTGTATGGTCAACACATCTCTGGCATGAACAATATGCAAATAACCAGTATTCACAGGAGCTGAACATCCTTGGAACAACACATGACATCTAGAACTCTATGTGGTCTACATATAGAACTCTACATCTACATGGTCCAAGGTTTGTGTCAAGGAGGACTGTGTAATTAAAGCTAATTACAAAGTAAGCTGATTCTACTGTCAGATATGTTTGCGTTTACCTTTGAGTGATTTAGCAGTCAAGGTCCTAGTTAGTATGCATTCATCCCCAAATTGCAAAACATGTTGTATGATTGTTTTTATTGTTGTCTTCCTATTAATAAATGTTGGTTCATTTGGTGGATTTGGTCCAAACCTACTTTTCTTTTAGCAACCTGGCAACCAAGTGCCATGCAAGATACACTGAACTCAAATCTACAGAGACTATCAATTGTTGAACAGCAAGTTCAGATCAGTTGAATATGATAGATAGGTTCAGTCTTTTTTCTTACTTTCTTTTCATAATTAATTTAATTGACAAATAATTGTATATGTTTATAGAGTATGATGTGATGTTTAGATATATGTATATACTATAGAAACATTAAGCAAATTACCATATCCATTACCTCACTGCCTTATCAATTTTTTATAGTGACAACGTTTAAAATCTATTCTGTTAGCAACTTTGTAATATAAAATGCATTATTAACTATGTTCACCATTCTGTACAAAATATTACTAAAACTTATTCCTCCTAAGTAAAAATGTGCACCCTTTGACCAACTTCACACCTTTCCTTATGCCCCAGGCCTCAGGTAATCATCATTCTACTCCACGGTTCTATGAGATAGACTTATAGATTCCAAATATAAGCGAGATTATGTAGTATATGCCTTTCTGAGCCCGGCTTATTTTACTTAGCATAACGTCCTCCAGGTTCATCCACGTTGTCTCAAATGACAGATTTTTCCTCTTTTTAAAGATCGTATAGTATTCCAGTATATATATACACACACACACACACATATATATCACATTTTATTTATTCATTTATGGACAGAAACTCAGATTACTTCCATATCTTGGCTACTGTGGATGATGCTGAAGTAAACATGAGAGGTTAGATATCTCTTCAACATACTGATTTGAATTTCTCTGGATATATACATAGAAATAAAATATCAAGATTATGTGGTAATTCTATCTTTTTAGTCTTTTGAGGAGCCTCTATACTATCTTCCATAATGGCCGTACTAACTTCCCATAAACACTTTACCAGGGTTTCTTTTTCTTGACATCCTAGCAAATACTTGTCATCTTTCATTTTTTTGATAATAGCCATTCTAACAGACATGAGGGGATATCTCACTTGGATTTTAGTTTGGATTTCCATGATGATTAAAGATTTTGAGCATTTTTTCATATATCTGCTGGTCATTCCTATGTCTTCTTTTGAAAAATGTCTGTTCAGGTCTTTTCCCCATTTTTAAAGAAATCATAATCCTATGACCTATTCAAGAAATCATAATCCTATGATCTATTCAAGAAATCATAATCCAGACCAATGTCATGCAGCTTTCTTCTTACATTTTTTTTCTAATAGTTTCATAGTTTCAGGCCATATGCTTAGGTCATTAATTGATTTTGAGTTAATTTTTGCATGTGGTGTGTGAGAGTTCCAATTTCTTTCTTCTGCATGTGAATATCCGGTTTTCCCAACCGCATTTATTGAAGAAATTATCCTTTCATTGTGTTTTCTTGGCTCCTTTTGTTCTTCTTCTTCTTCCTTATTTTTTATTTATTTATTTTTGTTTGAGATGGAGTTTCACTCTTGTCATCCAGGCTGGAGTGCAATGGTACTATCTTGGCTCACTGCAACCTCCACTACCCGGGTTCAAGCAATTCTCCTGCCTCAGCCTCCCGAGTAGCTGGGATTACAGGCATGCGCCACCATGCCTGGCTGATTTTTTGTATTTTTAGTAGAGATGGGGTTTCTCCATCAGTCAGGCTGGTCTCGAACTTCCTTTTGCTCTTCTAATAATCTCTCTGAAAATTATCACATGATCTCACTGAATGCCCACTGTACAGCACTTTTTCAAAGAATATTTTAGGTATGCATTATAATAATATGAGAACCTCTCAATTACATAATCACGAAAAGATCTGACAGAGAAAGAAAACTGAATTTATCACCTCATGTCCATGATTTCATTTTTTAAAGTCTTAAAATGTGTATTTCATATGCATGAAAACTAACCTGACACGTTTTTATTTATTTGATACAGAGTGTTCTATTTTTAAGTCTGTACATTCTCATAAAGTTTAATCGTTTTCCTTTGTGGTGATCTTATAATAAGGAGGCTACATAATTGTATAAGTAATAGATTGAAAATAACTGGGAGTCTCTGAAAACATGTTAAATATCCTGGAACCCTAAATATCCTGGAGAACACTGGACTCCAAAAATGATACTTCATATTCTAAATAAAACAAAAACAAGATATGGTGCTTTTTTTAATTCAAAATATTTGAAGCAGTTTCTTTGACAGAAAGAAGAATTGTTTGAAAGCCATTTTTTTAGATTGTAGAAACAGGAGCAAAAGTCTGTAGTTCAGGTCAAAAAGGCATCCATCAGGAGGAAAATTCTGAATCCTGATAGTTCTCACTTCCAATTATATCAACAGATACAGTATTTTAAAAAATGCTGCAGTAAAATCCAAGCTCTGTCCTCATCTGACAGTTTTTCATCTGCTGCTTTCTTTTTTTATTTAGCAAATTAGTCTTTATAGCATATATACATATATACAATATATATAGTGTAAAATTCTTGCATTTATGTCATAAGAGATTTTCCTCATCTGTGGTATAACATATTGTTATATGTGATCAGCTAATTTCTGCTTGAATCTTTTTCAAGTGACAAAGCAGTACATTTAAAATCAAACTTGTCACTGTTAACTTTTCAAATATCAACTTCAGAACAAGCCTGAAATATTACTACTATTGGTAAAACTACCTAAAGGGTGATGAAGCTTTATTATATATAAAAATAATGCAGAAATAGGTCAACCAGTCTCATGAATATTTCATCCTAGCAAACTAAAGGAATAATCATAAGGATAAAACTCAGCAGAAGATAGGGAGACATTCTGCCTTTAAGCTAAGTATGTGATTATTGTGGCACTATAGATTTATGAAGCATATGCCGTCGTTTCATTTGTAGGTATATATGTCAATGTATTTAAACTCAGTGATCAAGACATTTTATTGAAATGTTTTCTACCTTTGATTTTAGATCAGATGCACAAATGTAAAAGAAAAAATTATACAAGAATTTATTTTTAAAAAAACAAGCTTGTATAAGTGAAAAGAAAGTTTATGCCTTCCTTGCACCTTTCCTCACCCACAGATATGCAGTGTTAATACAATGAGAGTTACTACATAAAACTATAGCATGGTGACACCAGAAAACCATTAATTAGTTAAGAAGAGTTAATTATGTTTAATATTTCATTTTTCTCACTATGACAACAAGGCAATAAAATATGTGATATATATAATTTTAATCTCAAGGTTTGAAACCAAAGAATTAGCATGGAATTAACCAACAAAATTAAACTAAGCACTTCACTCAATTGAAGTTTAAAATGGCATTGGACTTTGGGTCTAATTTATTATCATTTAGGTTTATTTTGTTAAATTATATGAAGATAACCACATTAATACGAATAAATTTCCAACCAAACTTTTGTTTAAAAAAAAAAAAAAAACATACAGGCTTATAGCTGATGAGCACAACAAAATATTTTTTCTCTTAACCTTTTCTATTTTATCTAGCCTGATCATCTATTTGAGGAGCAGCTCTTGAAAAGCTATTCAATAATAAGTAGACTGTCCCTTTTGAAAAGGCACAGTCTTTAGGATTTAGGAATGTGTTCCTGAGGATTAGAGAGAATTTACTTAGAGAGGAAATTATATAGTGATTAAAGCGCAGTGCTTTAACAAATTATATCAGGGATTTTACAGAAGGATTCTATTTAATTCCTTAAATACTACACAGTTAAAGCTTAAAGTATGATGTTACCAAAGAGATTATACTATTAAAAGTAACGGTGAAACCCAGTTAATAGTATGAGAGGATTACATTGATATTGTCAAGGGTGGCCAGATTGTTCAATATTATTAAAGCCAATGGTAAATGAAATAGAAAAAAAAGCAAAAGGAATAATCTTATCTAACATAACTGGAAAATATTGTATTTTCAATACCCGTTATAGAATTTAGACACATGCGCATGTGTGCAGACACCATAAATATATACTGGTTAAGTATCTCTATCCAAAAGGCTTGGGACCAGAAATGTTTCAGATCTCAGATTTTTTTGTATTTTGGACTATTTGCATATAGGTAATGAGATATCCTTGGGGTGGGGCCCAAGTCTAAACATAAAATTCGAGTTTCAGATACACATTATACACATAGCTTCAGGGTAATTCTATAGAATGCTGTTAATAATATTGTGCACCCATCACATGAGGTCAAGTGTAGAATTTTCCACTTGTAATGCCACTTTGGTGCTCAAAACGTTTGAGATTTTGGAGCATTTCATATTATCAGTTTACAAGTTAGGTCTGCTCAAATTTTATGTTATTTTAATAACTCATTCACAGAGACTAGTTATTAATAAATGATGCCTACAACTTGTCACTAGTTCTAGCATTAGTAACCCATGGACCTGTGAATTTTTATCTTGATGCAGAGAGGAATATTTCCCAGCAGAAAAAATGTGTAAATTAAAGTTCCTTCTAGTTCAAAAATTTATAAACCAATAAACTGGAATTTGGATGCAGTAGTAATCCAGATTGAAGATAAACCCAAACCTTCTTAACAAGTAAGTATTTTAATCTAGGAACCAGCCTAAACAAATGTTTACCTTTATATCCAAGACCTTACAACAGACTATTAATAGAAAATAAACAATGTACAATGAATGCGCTTAAAAATTAGATTACAAGGAGCACAAAATTGTGTTTTGCTTATTGGAGTAGCTTTTTTGAAATTATTGTGTAACACATGAAAGTATTTTTTGTTGAAATTTTTGTTTTGTTCTGTTTTGTTTTGTTTTGAGACAGAGTCTCACTCTGTCTCCCAGGCTGGAGTGTAATGGGGCGATCTCGGCTCACTGCAGCCTCTGCCTCAGGGGTCACTCCATTTTCCTGGCTCAGCCTCCCAAGTAGCTGGGACTACAGGCATCCGCCACCATGCCCGGCTAATTTTTTGTATTTTTAGTAGAGACGGGGTTTCACCACATTAGCCAAGATGGTCTCGATCTCCTGACATCGTGATCTACCTGCCTCGGCCTCCTAAAGTGCTGGGATTATAGGCATGAGCCACCGCACCCAGCCGTAAATTTTTTAAATAATAAAAAAGTTTGATATTCTATAGGGAACACACTCAACCGAAACTGTTAATATCCTCCTCTCTTATTGTCTCCATTGAAAAATCATCTCTATAATTGTAGGGCTAGTCTTTCATAAGATAGAAATATATGATATACAATGTATTTTTATTTATTACCAATGTGTAACTTAGAAAAAAAGAGATTTTTGACTCTTTGAAGTAGTAGAATATTTTTTTAAGTAATGGGAATTTCCATACATACCAGCAACTTAACTCAGCTTTGTTTTACATGCCTATAACTGGAAGAGTTCTGGACAAGAATGTAGGTGAGCAGGCTACTTATTTTTATTTCTATTAACATTGATTAAAGAATCATATTTATGAGTAACAATTTTTAATTTTCCTTTTCTTCTGTTTTCCTTGGTAGTAGGGGCTTAATGATATTTATTTACATAAAAAAATGTAGCTACAATTCTTGTTTCTCATTAACCAAAAGAACCAACATAACTTTTCAAAAATAAGCTGGCCGTTCAAATACAAGGAAGTTAAACAACATACTTCTGAATGACCAATAGGTCAACTAAAAAATTAAGAAAAAAATTTTAACATTTCTTGAAACAAATGAAAATGGTAACCCAACATACAGAATATGTGGGATCCAGCAAAAGGTGTACTAAAAGGGCAGTTTTATAGCAATAACTGTCTACATCCAAAAACAGAAAAACTTAAAATAAATAGCCTAATGATGAACCTCAAGGAACTAGGAAAACAAGAAAAACTCAAACAACTAGAAAGAAATGATAAATATCAAAACAGAAATAACTGGAAGTGTGAGGAAAAAGTACAAAAGATCAATGAAAAACAAAAAGTTGAATTTTTTGAAAACTTAAATAGAATTGACAAATCTTTAGCTACACTAAGAAAAAAAAAAAAACAACAAAATCAGAGGCGAAAAAGGAATCATTACAACTGATACCACAGAAATACAAAGAATCATTAGTGACTGCTATGAAAAACTATATGCCAACAAATTGGAAAACACATAAGAAATGGATAATTATTGGACACATAAAACCTGAACAAAACTGAACCATGAAGAAATTAAAAAGCCCAAAGTGACCAATAATAAGTAAAGAAATTGAAGCAGTAAAATAATAATAATAATAATAATAATAATAATAATAATAATATCCTTTCAGAGAAAAGCCCAGGACTTGACTGCTGAATTCTACTAAAAATTTAAAGAACTAATACCAATTTTACTCAAACTATTTGAAAAAACTGAAAAGAAGGGAATATTTCCAAACAAATTATTTGAAGCTAGCATTACCCCAATACCAAAACCAAATAAGGACACAACAACAAAAGAAAAATAGCTATAGGCCAATATCCATGATAAACACAGATGTAAAAATCTTCAACAAAATACTAGCAAACTGAATTCAGCAACGCAATAAACAGATCATTCACCATGATCAAGTGAAATTAATCACAGAGATGCAAGGATGTTTCCACATATGCAAATCAATAAACATGACATATCACATCAACAGAATCAAGGACAAAAATGTGATCATTTTAATCAATGATGAAACAGTGTGCAATAAAATTCAAAATCCCTTTGTGATAAAAACTCTTAACAAACTGGGTACAGAAGGAATATATCTCAACATGATAAAGGCCATATATAACAAACTCACAACTGTTATACTGAATGGTAAAATGATGAAAACTTTTCCACTAAGATCTAGAACAAGACAAGTATGCACACTTTCAGCCGGGTGCAGTGGCTCATGACTGTAATCCAAGCACTTTGGGAGGCCAAGGCATGCAGATCACTTGAGGTTCGGAGTTCGAGACCACCCTGACCAACATGGAGAAACCCAGTCTCTACCAAAAATACAAAATTACCCGGGTGTGGTGGCACATGCCTGTAATCCCAGCTACTCAGGAGGCTGAGGCAGGAGAATTGCTTGAATCTGGGAGGTGGAAGTTGCAATGAGCCGAGGTGGCATCATTGCACTCCAGCCTGAGCAACAAGAGTGAAACTCCATCTTAAAAAAGAAAAAAAAAAAAAAAAAAAAGACCAGCATGCACACTTTCACCACGTCTATTCAACGTACCACTGGAAGTTCTTTCCATACCAATTACAAAAGAGAAATAAATGAAGGAGATCAAAATTGGAAATGATGGGAATAAATGAAACTTGTTTGTAGACAACATGATCTTATGTTTAGGAAAACCCAAAGACTGACGCAAAAAAACTCTTAGAACTAATAAAAGAATTCAGTGAAGTGCAGGATACAAAATCAACATACAGCAAACATCAGCAGGATTTTTATATGCTAACAGTGATCAATCTAAAAAAGAAATCAAGAAAGCAGTATTATTTATAATAGCTACAAAAAACACCCAGGAATAAATTTAACAAAAGAAGTGAAAGATCTCTACAAGGAGAAGTATAAAACACTAACAAAATAAATTGATGAGAACCTCCCCCAAATGGAAAAATATCTCATGCTTATGAATTGAAAGAATTAATATTGTTAAAATGTCTATATTATGTAAAGAAGCTTCAATGCAATCTCCATCAAAATACCAGTGCCATTCTTGACAGAAATAGAAAAGACAATCCTAAAATTCATATAGAAGCAGGAAAGACCCCAAATAGCTAAAACAACCCAAAGCAAAAAGAGCAAACCTGGAGGCATCACACTACCTGATTTGAAATTATACTACAAAGCTATAGTAAACCAAAACAGCATGATACTAGCATAAAAACAGACACACAGAGGAATGGAATGGAGCCTAGAACCCAGAAATAAATCTGTACACTTACAGCCACCTCATTTTTGACAAGGCACCAAGAACATGCATAAATAAATAGAAAGTCTCTTTTTTTCATTTGTTTTTTTATTTTTTTTGAGACAGAATTTTACTCTTGTCACCCAGGCTGGAGTGCAATGGCATGATCTCTGCTAACTGCAACCTCTGCCTCCTGGGTTCAAGTGATTCTCCTGCTGCAGCCTCCTGAGTAGCTGGGATTGCTATCACCACACCTGACAAATTTTTGTATTTTTAGTAGAGATGTGATTTCACCATGTTGGTCAGGATGGTCTCGAACTCCTGACCTCAGACGATCAGCACACCTTGGCTTTCCAAAGTGCTGGGATTACAGGCATGAGCCAACATGTCCAGCCAGGAAGTCTCTTTAATAAATACTGCTTTGAAAATTGTATATCCCTATGCAGAAGAATAAAATTATATCTCTGTTTTTCAACATATACAAAAATCAACTCAAAATGGATTAAAGACTTAAATGTAAGACTGGAAACTATGAAACTAGTCAATAAAAACATTGAAGAAATGCTACAGAACATTGATCTAGCCAAAGGTTTTTTTGGGCAAGACTTCAAAAGCACAGACACCCAAAGCAAAAATTTAAAAATGGTATTACATCAAGCTAAAAAGCTACTGCTCACAAAGGAAACAATCGACAAAGTCAAGACAGAACCCACAGAATGGGAAAAAACATTTGCAAAGTATTCATCTAACAAGGTATTAATACCCATAGAATAAATAAGGAATTCAAACAACCCAATAGCAAAATGGTAATAATAATATGATCCAAAAATGGGGAAAAGATCAGAATTGACATTTCTCAAACGAAGACTTACAAATGGCCAACAAATATAGAAAAAAAAAAAAAAAAAAAAAGACTCAACATCACTAATCATCAGGGAAATGCAACTAAAAACCACAATGGGATATCATTGTACTTCAGTTAGAGTGGTATTATAAACAGATTAAAAAATCACAAATGGTGACAAGTATGAGGAGGAAAGGGAACACTCGTACAACTACTGGTGGGAAATTACAGCCATTATGGAAAACAGTAGGGAAGTTCCTCAAAAAACTAAAAATTGAGCTACCTTATGACCCAGCAATCATAACGCATATGTCCAAAAGAGAAGAAATTGGTATATTGAAGAGATATCTGCACTCCCATACGTATCACAGCACTATTCACAATAGTCAATATATAGAATCAACTAAGTGTTCACCAGCAAATGAATAAATAAAATGTGGTATATATATATATATACACACACACACACACACATATATATACACACACAGCTGAAGTTATATATATACACACAGAACTGTATATGTAGATATATATACACACAGAACTATATATATAGAACCATATATATATACAGAACTGTATATATGTGTGTGTATATACAGAACTGTCTATATATACAGAACTGTATATATGTGTCTATATATACAGAACTGTCTATATATACAGAACTGTATATATGTATATGTATATATATACATATATATACCATTGAATTTTTTTCAGAGTTGAATATTATTCAGCCACAAAAGAATAAAATCCTGTAATTTGTAGCAACATGAATGGAACTGGAGGTCATAATATTAAGTAAAATCAACCAGTTACAGAAAGACAAACACTGAATGTTCTTACTCATATGTGGAAGCTAAAAAGTGGATTTTTTTTTTTTTTTTTGAGATGAAGTTTTGCTTTTGTCATCCAGGCTGGAGTGCAATGGCGCAATCTTGGCTCACTGCAAACTCCACCTCCCAGGTTCAAGCGATTGTCCTGCCTCAGCCTTCCAAGTAGCTGGGATTACAGGCACGCACCACCACACCAGACTAATTTTTGTACCTTTAGTAGAGATGAGGTTTTGCTATGTTGGCCAGGCTGACCTTGAACTCCTAACCTCAGGTGATCTACCTGCCTCCACCTCCCAAAGTGCTGTGTTTACAGGCGTGAGCCACTATGCCCAGCCTAAAAAACAGATCTTACGAAGGTAGAGAATAGAATGGAGGTGATACGGTTTGAATTTGTGTCCCCACCCAAATCTCATGTCGAATTGTAATTCTCAATATTGGAGGAGGGGCCTGGTGGGAGGTGATTGGATCACGGGGTTGGATTTCCCCCTTGCTGTTCTTGTGATACTGAGTTCTCAGGTTATTTGGTTGTTTTCAAAGTGTGTAACACTTCCCTCTTCACTCTCTCTTCCTCTTGCTCTGGCCATGTATGATATGCCTGCTTCCCCTTCTGCCATGATTTTAAGTTTCCTAAGGCCTCCCCAGTCATGTTTCCTGTACAGCCTGTGGAACCATGAGCCAGTTAAACCTCTTTTCTTTATAAAATACTGAGTCTCCGGTATTTCTTTATAACAGTATGAGAATAGACTAATACAGAGGGTAACCAGAATCTGGGAAGCAGGGACAAAGAGGGGTTTGTTAAGGGGCACAAACTTTTACTGTTGATTACTAGAACTTATTCCTTGTATCTAATATCAGTAATTTATCATATATCTTAAAATAGCTAGAATAGAAGATTTGTAATGTTCCCAACATGAACACAGGATAAATGAGGTGATGGATATCCTGATTACCCTGATTGTATTATTACACATTGTATACATGTGTCAAAATGTCACATGTATCTCCAAAATATGTATACATTTTTTATGTGTGTATTATATATACATACATATATGTATTTATGCATACACATACATATATATGTACATATATATATATAGGCATGTGTAAATATTCTACTCTTCCTGAAAAGAAAGAGCTGGAGGAATCTTGTTTCACCCAAGATCATAGTGATGACAGCTTCCTAAGAGCAGAGGACATTACTGATCTCAGCTTGGTTTGTGTTTGAGAATATTCTATGTATTGCTTATAACACTTCAAATCCAATAAAAACAACTCATCTTGGAGGTGTAAAAATTTAGTTAAATATGGTGAACTACATCTGACTCCATTATTACAAGTCATGCCTGTCTTCAGCTTTAATACAATCGATGAGAACAGGAATATTTCGCTTATCTTCAACATCTTCATACTGTCAGATAACTCCAAAGTTAACATAGGTAACTCTACTTTTCCTCTTAAACCCAGTTGATTCATCCATCGGATATTTGTACATTTAACCAATATCAACTGTATATTCCATAAGACCAACATTCTCCCAAATCGAAACACCCAAAAGTAAACACATTAATTCCTACGTACCCCTTCCCTATCTCACACCTATATTCCATTAATATACTTTTTCTTGTTAGTCATAAAATATCTGTTAAAGAAGTGTTAATTGTCCGTCTAATAATCATTTATCCTTCTTGTTTAATAATCCAATTCCAAATAGTCTGTTTAGAGTGGCAAAATATTCAGAAAAAACTAAATATTTTCCAGCCAACATTGCTGCTAGGTGTGACCACGTTACTAAGTTCTGACAAATAGGTGTATGTGCTTGTTGTTAGGTGGGAATTTAGTCAACCTTATGAAAAGGAGAGAAAAGACTGGGCCCTTTTACTTCTGGCTCCCTGCCTTGTATATGGAAATAAAAGTTGAGCTGCAGCAACTATCTTGGACAATAAAAATTGTCCAAGAAAAAAACATATGGTGGAGCAAAGTGAGAAGGAGCTTGTGTCTCTGTTGACATTGCGTTGCCATTATCGAGGCCTAGAATACTTACCTTCATACTTGGATCATCAGAGACAGAAATCAAGCACTACTTATTTTCGTCATTGTTATTTCTGGTGTCTGTTACGAGCAATAGAAGAGAATTCCTCACATAAACCAAGTCCTCAAGAGTCTCTCTAGACTCTCTCCCCTATATAACCAACCCCCATAGCCAATTAATCTCTAAGTCTTCTCAGTTTAATTTCTTATATTGATTTCAAGTTTTATCCTTTCTCTCCACCCCCACCTTCATTGCTTTAGTTCAAACACTCATCAACTGTCACCATACCATTACAGCGGATCTAACTCTGCTCCCATCGTGCTTCCCTAGGATATGTCATTCCCACTGCTGCCAGAGCATTCTCTCTGAAATGATTATCTGATTATCATCCTCTCTTCTTCTCCACAAGCTGAAACACCTTCAGTGACTGATTTCAAACCAGGTATATTTTTTAGGTTGGCAAAAATATGAATCTTGGGTATTAGCTTTCTATCTGGCCTTATGATAAAGAAATATCAAAACACCGGTAAGTATCTAAATACACCTTCTATGCCTTGTCAATGTCTCTTATTTTCGGGAATGCCTCATTTCAGATTGTTGGCTGTAAAACTCTTAATCACCATAAAACTCTTAAATTTCTCTTTGAAGATTTTATGACTCCCTGACTTTTGAAACATTCTTCACTCTATAACATTTATTATATGCAATTCTTTGTTGTATATTATACTGTAATATTATTATTTATATGCATCTCTATTTCCTTTTCAAAACCATAGGCAACCAGAAGGTAGACAGAATGTATTATTCATTTTTATACCTCAAATTCCTGTCTCAGTGCCTGAGGAATATACAGGGCACTCGGGAAGTATTTGAGGAATTTGGATTGTAGTGTGGCTTCTCTCTGGGATACTGTTAGTCAACCAACCCTTAAGGGATGGTGACGTCATGGATCATTCTAATTAAAGCCAAAATCATTCAGGATTATAATCATCTATGTTAAATGACCTTTTGAAATTATCTTGTGCTAAGCTACTGTCATGGTTGCGCTGATCAGAGAGGGCAAGGGTCTTGGAAGGTTCAAAGATAAGCAAAACAAATGGTGGTAGAATAATGTAAAGACCATTTTGGTAATGTGAGTTATAGCCAGCAACATCAACTCACCTTTGCAAGAAAATAAAACAATATGATAATGAATTAATATTTTGCTAAAATTCTTCTCTTTTTATCAAGTTTTATTACACAGAATTTATATTCAGTCCTGTATTTATAAATTTCATTTCCATATGCTTCAGTTGTGTTTATCATTTAATTCAGACTCAAGCAATAGATTTTTAGTTCTATTTTTAAAGTTCAGCAAATATAGTTTCTCAGTACTTAATATGACTAGATGTTTTAGATGTTTAGAAAAAATTTCAAATAGGTTTTTCTACTGTTTTGAAATATTTGCAGTCTCCCTTCCAGATACATTCATGACTTTAAGAGAAACAGTTTAACTGCATTAGATAAAATTTTTTGGCATTCATCTTCAGTATGTAATGGCTAGTAGAGAATCAATCATTTTCTCCTAATACTTTACCCGTTAGAATTTAGTATTTTATTTCCCCCATCCTAATCTATGATAATCACTACCAGATGAGCCCATTTTAAGAACAGCCCATTATTTTCATAGTACTACTTGTATCCTCTATGTATACTAAATAAGGAGGCCAAAAATCTCAATTTGGAAGCTTATTCAACAAATCAACTTGATGGCTGGTCTATTTGTTACTCTGCTTTTGCAGATATACTGCTCTGACTAAACTCAGATGTAGGTAAAGTAAACTACAACACTATGTTTTTCAGCTTCAGGGACTCCGGCCTATTCAAATACTTCTTTTGTAAATAAAATAATTTTTAATAATTTTTAAAAAGTCTTTTTTTTTTTTTTTTTTTTTGAGACGGAGTCTCTCTCTGTCACCCAGGCTGGAGTGCAGTGGCCGGATCTCAGCTCACTGCAAGCTCCGCCTCCCAGGTTTTGCCCCATTCTCCTGCCTCAGCCTCCCAAGTAGCTGGGACTACAGGCACCCGCCACCTCGCCCGGCTATTTATTTATTTATTTATTTATTTTGTATTTTTTAGTAGAGAGGGGATTTCACCGGGTTAGCCGGGATGGTCTGGATATCCTGACCTTGTGATCCGCCCATCTCGGCCTCCCAAAGTGCTGGGATTACAGGCTTGAGCCACCGCGCCCGGCCTAAAAAGTCTTTAGAGATATATCTTTTAAAATCTATGACAGAATTTCTTTTCTACCTGACTTATTATTGGCCTCATTAAAATTACTGGTACAGAAAAGCAATTCCAGTTTAGTTCCAAAAGAAAATAACATGTAAAGACACAGGAGTGAGTGAGAGGATTAAAAGATATTTTGAAACTACTTTGTAAACCATATGCCATTGTATTGTCCCTTGCTGAATTTTAGGTAACTTTTCAAAGATTACAGAACAAGTATGTATTGGAGATAGGTCTCATTCCTGGGTTGGCTGGCTCTGAAGTTGTACATGAAACATATTTTCCTGCAATGTCTCCTGTGGATATTAGAGTAATATTTGACAAAGCATGTTCAATTAGACTCAAAACGATTCAACAAAATTTGAGAACCTACCATGATCCAGTTCCAAGATGCCTGAAGCTATAGAGCTCACATTCTGACAGGGGAAACAATGAACAATAAACATAATAAACAAGTTATCCATTGTATTGGAAGATTATATCTGCTATGGGAGAAAAATTGCAGGTATAGAGGATGTTGGAATATTTGTGAATTGATTGTTTTTGAATTGTTTTAGATTTGTTAGCTTGTATCCCCCATGGGAAACAACTTTATAACCTACAAAATGGTGATTTTATCCAGCTTATATGGATAATATAAAGTGAAATCTTACAGTCCTCACTCATTTCCAAAGTTACTTAGGTCATTATGTATTTTTTTCCAAATGGTTATTTTATCAGATTGTTTGAACATTAAATTTATCCTGTTTGCAATCCAAAATAGTTACCTGAAGTTTGCTGTTTTGTGTGCATGTGTGTTTACTTTTATTGTATATTTGTTTTTCTAAACGCTTTGACACAATTTTCTGGGGGCATTCAGACTGCCACAATATAAGTCAGGAGAGGGCGTTTTCTTTGTGCTGCCAATTCTGATCATTTAAATTTTGGTTTGTCTGAGTTGTGACTTTTTTGTTTTTGAAGTCTGACTTCTTTATTTGTAACAATTGTATTTTTATTTTTCTATATCCTCTAACGCCAGAATTTTCTTTTTCTCCCCCCTCCCCGCCACCACTTCTACATTCACAGTTGAACCATATTATTAGGAACGGCGCCTTGATGAAAAGATCAGGATAGGAGCTCTGACCATTCGTCAGTGTTTTCCTTAAAGTAATAAAAATAAAATACAATAAAAAACCTAAAGAATGTCTTTCCTCATTTTTTTTTTTTTTTTTTACATCTCTTGTGCTGCATCAGTAGACAGAACTTTGGTTAGTTTCATGAAATGCAATATCTAACCCCTTGTTTTCTGGGAAAAAGGAACTGCAATGACTTTAAGTTGAGAATCTAGATACCGCCTCACTCACCCACACTCATTCTCAGACTGTAAAAAAATCCCTTACCCTCCTTCTAGCTGGCAGGCATACAGTACCATGTGGCAAAGATACAGAGAAGGTAGGCTTGAGACTCAGGCTCCATCTTTCTCCTTAGTAGCAAAGGTCAGGCTGCCTTTTACAACAAAGCACCACAGCTGACACAACCCCTCCTCCTCTCCCAAGCCAGTCATTCCACTTGGCACCGGCCAGAAGACAGAAAAGCTACTTCTAGCCTTTCCCGGGAAGAAATAGATTCCTTCCTTCCTTCCTTCCTTCCTTCCTTCCTTCCTTCCTTCCTTCCTTCC
>NC_045441.1:61111037-61149411 GCF_002776525.5 Piliocolobus tephrosceles
TCCTTCCTTCCTTCCTTCCTTCCTTCCTTCCTTCCTTCCTTCCTTCCCCCCTTCCCCCCTTCCCCCCTTCCTCCCTTCCTCCCTCTCTTTTCTTTTTCTTTTTTTTTTAAATAAGTAACTCCATTGTTTTTCTCTTTTCCAAGATGGCCGGTGTTCTGGTTTTGTACGAAGTCGGTGCTTGCTTAGCTCACTAACACTGCTGCTGTTGGCGGCTGCAGCTGCTGCTGTGGCAGAATTTTCAGTGTGGTGTGTTTTCAAGCCTCACTCATTTATCCTCTCATTTGCAAACATTCAGCATCCGTGTACACTCCTCACTTATATTTTAGCTCACCTCTTCAGTGAGATTGTGTTCTTAATTGTGATGTGATTATATCTTTTATTACAGTCTGCATTCCATCCTGGATCCCGTGAATTCCTAAATAATTTGAATTAGAAACAACACAAATAGATGTATCAGCCTGGGCAACATAGCAAGACCTATCTCCACAAAAAAAAAAAAAAAAAAAAAAAAAAAAAATTTAAATTAGCCATGTGTGGTGGCACATGCCTGTAGTCTTAGCTACTCAAGAGGCTGAAGTGAGCCAATTGCTTAAACCCAGGTGTTCAAGGTTACAGTGAGCTATGATCGTGCCACTGCACTTTAGCCTGGGTGACAGAGTGAGTGCCCATCTCTAAAATAAATAAATAAATTTAAAATAATAAAGTAAAATAGAAGTATATACATTAGGGTATGATCTTGGTGCTATAAAGTTGTATGAGTTTTGAAAAATGCACAATTTCATATATCAACCACTATAGTATAATACCAAATACTTTTACCACCCCTAATCCCCCCATGTTTCACATATTAAACCCTAAGCCCCTCCTGCAGAACTTCTGACAATCATTGTTCTTTCTACTGTCTGTCTCTACAGTTTTGCTTTTTCCAAAATGTCACAAAGTCGGAACCATAAAGTCTTTTCTAACTGGGTTCTTTAACTTGGAACATACATTTAAGGTTCATTTATGTCACTTGTGACTTGATGGGTGTGATGATTAATTTTATGTGTTTACTTGACTGGGCCAGGGGTATCCAGATATTTGGTCAAACATTTTTTAGATTTTAAGAGGACATTAACATTTAAATAGGCAGACTGTGTAAATCAGATTTCCCTCCCTAATGTGAGTGGCCCTTACGCAATCAGCTGAAGGCCTAAATAGAACTACAAATCTGACTTTCTTATCAGTAAGAGGGAACTCCTCCTGCCTATAGTAAAAAAAAGTCAGTGCAAACAGCTGGAATGAAAACAACTGAATTGATAACCAAAAATCTTCATTAATGAAATGAAATCGTGTTAGTCAGATTGTGATGAGGCATATGATACCATGGTCCCCACATTCATAATGTGAGAGTTTGCTGAAGCCTCAAGCCCAAGCATCCAAGTCCAAAACTTGGAGTCTTCAGGAAACCTTTCCTCTGAGGTCTGGCTGCTATCTCATTAAGAAGATTTTAATTTATTTTGCTTATGTGAATACCATTCACCAGCTCTTCCTAAATTAGATGTTACCAGTTTCCTTAGTGCAGCAGAACTATTGTGCTGAGCAGAAAGAAGGAAATGCAAATACGTGAAGTTCAGAAACTGATTTTCAGTCTTGCCAAACAGGTCTCCAACTCCCAAGAGAGTGGTAACCATTTCTACACCTGGATGTCATTAAATTCATGTTGTTCTTTAGGCCAAAATGTAATCAGAGCTTAACGTGGACAGTCAAGATTTAGCAGCCACCTGGGACAAAATTGCTGAAATTCTTTCACATAAGAAAAAACAAAAACAATCCAATAAAATCTGCCTATGGCCTTTGCTCTACTGCCAATACTTTTAACTCAGTAGGAAGAGGTAGTTTCTACCACTAAGATACTCTTCATTAAAATGAAAAGAAAATTAAATAACTACCTTATGAATTTGATCAATGTAGGCATAGAATATTCTAACTGAATAACACCTTCAATGGCAGGGCAGAAACATTGTCCTTAATGTGTGTTTATTACCAACATTTACCTGGAAAAAAATAGAATGTATATAAATGAGTATATTTTCCAGTTTTTCTCTGTCATTCTCTAAATGATGGTGTTCTCAATCAGGGGAAATACTATGTCTGGGGAAATATAAGAATCCTAAAAGTAAGTATGGCCTGTTCTTTATGTTCAATAAAGTACATTCAAATTAAACAATTATAATTTTGGGGGGGAAAAAAAAACTGTTGCTTTTTTAAATGCAGTAATGCTCAATAAAACATACCCTATCCCCTTTACAGGAGGATACATCAAAATCTCCTGGGGGAGAAGCATAATATTTTTAGATTATAATAATATGCAGACAAGGGTTTAAAAAGATCTAAAATGTTTTACTGTAAAATGTGGCTATTTCTAAATGGCACTTCTTTTTGTAATTAGATATATTACATTTTATATGTTTTACAAGGACCTTCAGACTCTTCAAAGAACTATGGCCTAAGTATTACCATAAACATTGCTTAAACCATTCAAAAATTTTCATCTTCAAAAATCTAGTGAAACTGACAAGCAGGATAAGAACTTACACCACTTTCGTTTGCATTCCTGCACCTATAGCCTATATTTGTATAACTGTGCAAAGCCATTGGATCTAGGCGCACAGCCTACTATATATTAAGCCAATCGTGTTTTAAAGTAGTGGTTTATTAAGAAACTAAAAACCCCATAAAAATGCAAACTCCTGGGCCTTAACCCAAGAAATTCAGATTCATCTAGTTATTTTAGAAAATTCTGAGGTAATTTATGGGAAACCATGCATTTTGATAAACATTAAATTAATGAATGGAAATCTGCTTCCATGAAGGAAAGCTAGAAGAGCATTCCAGAGGCTCTGAGGACATTTTTAAATAAAATCTAAAGTAGCTTTGGGCTATAACACCAACAGTTTAATAAGTGCATAGTCTTCCCAGTTAATAAACTTCAAGGTAAAGTTTTCTTGAATTCTTAAATTGTAAGTTCGTCTTTCTATGAAACCCACTGTGCCATCAATTATGGTATAGTCTAGGGCATGCTATTTCTGGCCTCTTTCTTCACTGACAGAAACCCTCTGGACCGCGATATATTATCCCATGCATAGACTACTGTCTTCTGTGCATGGGGTGATATTCCTGGTCTCCTGTGATTTTTGCTACTTGTCCTCTTCCTGCACTCTTGCATTCTTCCCCAGCTCCACATTATTTGGAGTTTCCCAGATAGTAGCACATTTTGACTGCCTACCATCCATTGAATAACAAGCTGGGGAGCTGCTCAATAGCAGTCCCTATGTGCCTGCCACCTTCCTGAGTAGAACACATTGCCCGGAGGAAAAGAGAAAAAAGGAAATAGTTCCAATAATTCTGTCAGTTAATCATCTGCATTAGGTGTAGACAAACTTTTGACACTTAAGACTGTAAAATATTAAACATGTTATAGCTTTCTCTGGAAGCCTCTAGGATGATTAACATGAAATTCTACTGGAAGTCCAAGGGAGAAATTTTGAGTTTCTGAAATTCGTGTTGTTTCTGCTTGTTTCCTTTTGCCAACTGGGAATGATTATCCCCATCTGGATTATTCTTGTTTCTCTCCAAAGGCCAAATGTCTTTGGGTTCCTTAGTTTGAGAGTAAAGGATGGGGGAGAAGGCAGGAGACAAAGGAATGCAGATTCTTCACTCCATACTGTTATCAGACATTCTCATTTATCTTTAAGACTAAAAATTGTGTAGTGCTCAGTCTAAAATATAAACAGTCCTGCATTCAAATTGGAAAAAAGTTTATAGTTATTAATATACATTTTTTTGACAAGTGCAACTTATCACTTAAATTACATTATTACTGAATTCAACAAAGTTGTAATCTTAAATAGATTTTTAATACTTCTCCCAAGAATATTAAGTCGATGGCCGCTAATAATATGTGTGTATTTTGTTGACAAAGAAAATGAACATGGATATTTATTTCCAGATGTGTTTAGAATATCAACATTGGTATATTAACAAAAGGTTATATCAGCTTATCCCTTTCCTTAGTTTAAAAATAAAGCTTTTATTTTTAAAACCTTTTATTTCACAGTTTTTCAGTTATCTACACATTTGAATTATTTCTAGCATTCTTTCTTCTAATTAACATACTCCTGATAACAATTTTGATAATATTTACAGTTTTTATGCGCTACTTCCAGAGCATTGATTCCTAACTAGGGTAATTCATATGCCAAAAACCACTTGGGTTTAGATTAAAGTAAATCAGACACATACAGCACACTGTTTGTTCTGAAACATTTTAAAATAAATTACTACGTGAAAAATTTAACACATTCTAAGAATATCAGCTAAATTTAAATTCTAGAACAACAGTTATTTGAAATTTAAAAATTTATGTGTCATCACAGGCATCCCACAGCAACTCAAATGCAACATGTCCCAAACCAGCGATTCCTGTGCTCCCATTTTCAGTGAAAAAAACCGTGGACTATAACCGTGCATTATATTTCATTCCTTTTGCTCCTTTACCCATCACAATATCAATTTCCAAAATCCATGAATTCTAACTACTAAACATCATGAGCATCCATTCGCCTTTTTCATTCTCAAAGACGCATTCCTATTCCAGGCAGTCATTTTTTTCTCCACAGAGTTTCCACAATATTTTCTTAGCTGAGCTCCCTCTATCCAGTTTTCTCTCTCAAAATTATCCTACAATTCCACCAATCTCTCTCAAGCTACTATCCTGTCACTTCCACTCCTCAGTCACTCTCACCACCTTAGCATAGGGTCTCGAGGAGTAAGGCTCTTCAGAATCTCATCTTGCTTATTTCCGTATCCTTGAGAGTCATCACTTCCTATTACCTTCTCTAGTACCCATCTACACAGCACTTCTTTCACATCTTCAAAATGTCCTATTCTACCTTGCCTCAGGGTTGTGCACATACTATTTATGTTTCTGAAACAACTCCACCTACCCTCAAGCAACTTCATTCCTTTATTTGACTAGCTTTTCATTTAGGGGTTAGACATTATTTGTTCTAAAAGTTTCCTTTCTCTATGTTTTAACAGCATCTGTGTATCTACTGCTGTGACTCTTCTCACGCTCTATTTGTCATAGACTATAACCTCCAGGAGGGCAAGGAACAATATTAATGTTGTTCATTATAGTATACCAAGGCACAGTGCCTCACATATAATATATATTTAAAATATACTTTTTGAGTTGACTAGTTCATTTTAAGTATCCATTTTCAGTGTAGAAAAGCTGCATCTTCTCGAGTGATAATGATGCTCAGGTTTATACACAACATATAAATAGCAACATCAAGATAAATAGCTCTAGATTCAGTACCTTATGTGATGGTCATGATTCCCAGAAGAAATAGTCAAAATACTTAACAACTGGTATGACATGGCAGCAACCAATCAGGACAGACCACCTAGCAGTCAGGCTCAGTCATAAACAAATAGAATTGCTGCACTGATGCATACCCACTAAAATATACCTCTTGTCAATACCTCATTGAAATTGATAAATGACATTGCCATCTAAACAAATTCTCGATTGACTGTATCTCTCATCTTTTATGTACTGAATTGTCATAACAAATCCTGACTCTTGAAGGAGTCATTCAATGAGTGGTAGAAAGAACTGGGACTTTGGAGAGGTCTAGGCTTGAGGTTTCTTCCTTAGGACTGTGGGTCCTCAGGCATCACTTACCTCTCAGAGTCCGGAAACAGGGATCATAACACCTACTTTTCAGAGGTTAATGAGGAGTATATCAGTGTGTGTCTAGGTCCTCACTGTGGTTGACACAAAGCAGGAGTGATCTTGGGTGCTATTCTTTACTTCTCATGGCAACTGCATGTATTGTTTTCTTTGTTTCTCTAACCTCTACTTCTCCAATAGACTGTTCCAAAAAGGAAATAAAGAGATATGCAATATATTTTTCTTAGTAATTTCTTTATTCACCCTATTCTAATTCTGGTTTTCTTTTCTTCTATAAACTTTGCATTTGTTGCTGATTTTCATCATGCTACTATCTGAAGCCTCAAGAAACAGTCTGGCCAAAAAGTCTTTAGATAATGGCTTAGGGCCTTTTGTCTTATAAAATTCAACCTGCAGTGGAATTCCATTGAAAGATATTTTCTTGTTATAGTGCCCAACCTGTAAGGGAATATTCCCAAAGGATTTATCTTTGCTTGTTTCATACTCTTACTCACTCTCATGACTTCAAGTGATATCTCTGAGTCTAAATCTATACCACGTGCTCTTCATGTGACATCTATACTTGTTTTTCACTTGACTGCTTATCTCAGCCCTGATGCTTCAAAATAATTATTTCTCCTCCCATTCTACATTTCCAAAGCTCTATATCATCTCCCTCCACCAAATCCTGCCCTTAACACCTACATAAGTCAATGAAATCAGAAATTTGAAACCTACCCGAGGTTGCTCTGTCACCAACTCTACCTGAGACAACACCTGTCCTTTTTGCCTTTAATTAATTTACTTACACACTCAGCCATTCACTTATTAAATGAAAATTCACTGAATAGCTATTATGTTTCAGGTACATTGAGGAAAATAGGAGACAAAGACAGACTTGGCTCCTGCTCTCAATGAGGAAAAGGGAGGAATCAAAACATGACTGGATTTTTGGATTTTCTTCTTACTTCAAATGATTCAGATAATTTTTGTGAAGCTCAAACTGAACAAATAGGTAAAAATACTTTGTAAGTTGTGCAATACTGTATTCTGCCTTGTACTATAGTTAATTTTATGTGCACCTATCTTTTTTCTCCAGATAAGTGAGGGGGCCACATGCCATTCATCTCGGCAGAGTGTCTTGCACCTAGACTATAATTAATGAATGTTCATTGAGTCAGAAGAGTGAGATGAAGCGAATGCTGAGATGACAAAAGACTGGATATGATAAATAATCTCCATTGAGAAATATATTCACAACTTTCCATTTCAGGCTTTTAAAAGTAAATTGTAAGTTATTAATCATTATTCCAGCTACATTTTTAAGCATCCATGAATGGAGTGAACCAAGGACTTAATGACATAGTACGTCACTGAGGAATAGTCAGGGTCACTGAATTGAGATATGCCTTGAATCACCACCTGGTTTGAGAGATTTGGGAAAAAAATTTAAATGCTTCCTCCCAAAACGTAAGTTCTTCCCTTTTGATTAGATCCTCTCCCCTATGAATTGTCCTAGATTTATTCATAAAAGACACCTAATTATTAAATGGCTGTGAGCAAGGCCATGGCTTCTGCAGACACCACAGTTTTGGCCTCCTAGAAACATGGCTTCCCAGACAGTGGAAAGAAGCTACTCTGTTAATGGTCTCAACACAGCAGGATAGTGATTTATCTTAAACCAAGGATAAGTCTTAAACCTGCAAGGAAGAATATTTAATGGAATAAAAAAAAAAATCCCCTTCCCCATATTTGCACCTGACGCAATATGTTATTATCTTTATAAATATTAAATATAAGAGTAGACAAAGTTAAAAGAAAGTCAAGGGAAAATATAATGTGTGTGCTCCATTTCAAATTCCTTTGATTTATAAGCTGTTTTGTAACCTGCTTATGTCTTTCTGGATCGCTATAAAAATAGCATGTTCAGTGTGTTCTCCCTCTTAAGAACACTAGAGGAGTTCAATGGGAGGCAAGGGAATAGAATAAGTAATGAAAAGTTTACCATGCAAATTTCAGCTCAACAAATAATGCAATACTTCTTCTTTAGACTAATACACATTTTATGAGAGCTATTTTTAAATGTATGCCTTCTCTGTTGACTTTGTGCTTAAGGGAGTCTACAGAAAACATTTGTATTGATATTTCTAAAATGAACTTACTCATTTGGTAGAGTATATGAAGTATCACTACTTTGATCAGATATTAGTTGACTACTCTTTCTTCTACTATACTTACGTGACTACTGTTTCTTCTACTAAGGATATTCTATATATAATTGCTAATTAAGGAGAGGTTAAGGCTCATCCACAATTCCTCCAAAGGAAGAACAGCTTATGTAAGACTCATTTAAAACAGCATGTGTATTTACACTGTGACTAGAAATCAAACTTCTCCACTGAGGCAGACTCTTGCCTGGTCAGTATCAGTAATCTCCTATCCCATTTCTAGTAGGAGAACTTCAGTTTTCCGGGCGGGCACGGTGGCTTACGCCTGTAATCCCAGCACTTTGGGAGGCTGAGCTGGGCAGGTCACCTGAGGTCAGGAGTTCGAGACAAGCCTTGTCAACATGGCAAAATCCCATATCTACTAAAAAAAAATGCAAGAATGAGCCGGGCGTAGTGATGCACCTTGGGAGGCTGAGGCAGGAGGTTCGCTTGAACCCTGGAGGCAGAAGCTGCAATAAGCTGAGATCACGCCCCTGCACTCCAGCCTGGGTGACAGAGTGAGACTCTGTCAAAAAAAAAAAAAAAAGAACTTCAGTTTTCCTTTAGAGAACTAACTTTCTACTGTCATTCAATCAGAGCAACTGTGATTGGTTCCAAATGGGCACAGGATACAACTTGAGCTCAAGAGTCCCACTCTAGAATTTCACTGCTTGAAAAAAGCATTTCTTTCTTCTGATGTTGCTAAACTTTTAGAAAATAATTCTGAAATTTTCAGGACCCTTGCATAGAATAAGCCAATCTGAGAAAAGAACCAATGCAGAAGAATACAGAATCCAAATACAGAGAAACGTTTTCCTGAAGTAATTGCTGAGTTTTTAGATCTACCTTTGATTACAGCTCACAGCATACCTGCTTCCTTAGTTAATTAAGCCAACGTAGATGCTTTGTTTAAGCTAGCTTGACTTTTGAGTTGGCTTTTCATCACTTACAACTCAAAAAAAAAAAAAAAAATTCTTACACATTTTCTTTCTGCAGGACTACCAGGTTTTAAGGGGTTTTCTGCTCAACCATCCTAAAATATAATAAGAACTTTTTCCATAACTGAGCTATAGTTGGTTGGGTCCTGACTCATCACTTAATATGCAAGTGAAAACTGAACCACAGTATTAGATGGTTGATACAGCCTTAAATGCCTAGTACAGTTTTCATTAGAGCTTTCTGAGTAGCAGGTGTAAATGCTTACCTTTCCCTTATAGCACACTTTTATAAGTTTTCTAGAAGTCTTGCTGGATATTCTCAACTATAATTCCCATACTGGGACACTGTTCTGGCTCTCCTCTGTCTACTGGTAGTATATTCCTCTACTCAATATCTCTCTGTGGTCACTTTAATATTCTAGAAGCTGTCTTGGGAAGAATCCTTTTTAATAATGCACCCTGAATTGACTTTTGTATATGATTCAAGATGCATTTAGTTCTCTATGCATATCCAATAGACTAACCACCATTTATGTAAAATAACTTCCTTTACTCGTTGTACTTTGTCATAAATCAAATGATACGTGTTTTCTCTCTTCATGATGTTTTTCCCTCTTTTCTGTAAGGAAACAGAGGGACAAATCATTTCAGTCCTTAGGGATGAGCTGACTCAAAACTGATTTACAATCACTGTAAGTCTTAATCACCCCTGATTTACTCCACTATTAGAGAGTAATACTTCAGGATTCCCAGCTGAGAAATAGGGGCATATCCTTAGCACCCTAAAATAAACAAAAATAAACAAAACTAGGCCGGGCACGGTGGCTCAAGCCTGTAATCCCAGCACTTTGGGAGGCCAAGATGGGCGGATCACGAGGTCAGGATATGGAGACCATCCTGGCTAACACAGTGAAACCCCGTCTCTACTAAAAAAAATACAAAAAACTAGCCGGGCAAGGTGGCGGGCGCCTGTAGTCCCAGCTACTCGGGAGGCTGAGGCAGGAGAATGGAGTAAACCCGGGAGGCAGAGCTTGCAGCGAGCTGAGATCCGGCCACTGCACTCCAGCCTGGGCAACAGAGCGAGACTCCATCTCAAAATAAATAAATAAATAAATAAATAAATAAATAAATAAATAAATAAATAAATAAAATAAACAAAACTAGCTCTTCTTTCTAGTTTCCTTTTGGTAGGATTCTTAGCTGCTTACCCTGCAGAACTTAGTCAACAGAAGCACCCAGGGTAAAACTGATGTGGCATATAACTGTCATTTGCCTGTGCCTCTCCTCAGAAATCTTGCAACTTCAAGTTGTGAGTGCTGTTGCAGCCTTATATCCGACTTTTTGGCTCCTCGGTCATGTAAGATATCTTAAAATGTGTTGGCTTCTCCTAACAAGCCTCTTTTCAAGCCTTGAATTGCAAAATGTCCCAAGAAGAAAAGCAACATATAGAAAAAAACTATTAGATCACATGTCAGTGCAATTAAAAATAGGAAAACAATAGAGCTATGAATAAAATAAAAAACTGGTTCTGTTGGGGTCCGCGTGTTTCCTGAACAAAGGAATGAACACACAAGACAACACAAGACGAGACAAACGTGGCAGCCGCGCCGAAGGACACGCTCTGCTTTATTTTATATCGTCCTTTGTGGAATGTTAGCAAGTCGCCAGACACATTGTTGTTTCTCTGATCTTTCCCTGACTTTCTGAATTTCCAAGATGTTTACATATAAACAAGCCCCCAGGGTCTGCTATTTGCAACTGAGGCCAGTCTTGTAGGCTCCTTTGTCCTCCCTGTTTGCAGAGGAGGAATGCCCAGCTTCGTTTGCAAGAGCGGGACTATAATGTTAATGGGGGAATGGCCTGCTCAGCTGTAAAAGCAGATAGTCCTCTACAGGTTCTTTGGGGGAGATCAGTAAAATTGACAAATCTCTAGGCAAGCTAAACAGGAAATAAGAAGGGAGAAGTACAATGTACCAATATCAGAAATAAAGTGAGGTCATCACTGTTGATCCCATAATACAAACAACTCTATGCTCACAGATTTTATAACTTAGATAAAACTAACAAATTTCTTGAAAGACACAAACCACCAAAACCTCAAACAGGGAGTAATAAATCATCTGAATAGGCCTACATCTATTAAATGGATTGAATCAACAATTAATAATGCTCCAAAAAGGAAATAATTAGGCTCAGATGGCTTCTCTGAATTTTATCAAGCATTTACAGAAAAATATGATACTTATCCTCCACAATTTATGCCAGAAAATAGAAACAGAAGAATGCTTGCTAACTTAATGAGGTCAGCATTACCATAATACCAAAACTGAAGAAAGACCAATATCTCTCATGAACATAGATACAAAAACCCTCCTCAAAATATTAGCAAATTAAATCTAAAAAGGTATACAAATGTTTTACACCATGACCAAGTAGAATTTATTATCAGCATACAAAGCTGATTCAATGTTGGAAAATTAGTGATGCAGAAAAAGCATTTGACAATATCTGATGTCTATTTCATTCAAGAAAAAACTGAGCAAACCAAGAATATAGTGGTGTTCCAACTTGATAAAGAACATATACAAAACGCTGACAGCTAATATAATACTTAATGGTGAGTAATTGAATGCTTTCACCCTAAGATTAGAAACAAGGCAAGTTTGTCTTTACTCACCACTCCTATTCAACATCATACCAGAAGTCCTAGCTAATGTCATGAGACAAAAATAAATAAATAAAAGGTATACAGATTGGGATGGAATAAATAAAACTCTTTTTATTCACAGATCATTTCGTTTTATAGGTAGAAAAATCTCAAGAATCAATAAAAATCTCTTGAATTAATACACTATAATAGCAACATTGCAAGATACAAGGTAACGTTTCAAGAGTATTTTGCTTTACTATAAGCCAACAATGAACAATTAGTATTGGAAGTTTTCAAAATATATATCAGTTAAAACAGCATCCTCAGAAATGTAATATTGAAGTCTAAATCTAATAAAATATATATGATCTCTAAAAGTAAAGAGATATTCCATGACCATGGAATGAAAGATCCAACTGATTTGAAATATTACATCCATACAAAAATCTGAACACAAATGTTTATAATAGCTGTGCTTATAATTAGCAAAAAAGTAGAAACAACCTTCAAGAGATGAATGAATAAACAAACTGCAGTACACTCATACAATACAGTATTATTTAGGGATTATCTTAGTTTATTTGGGTGCTATAACAAAATACATTAAACAGGGTAATTTACAAATAGCAGAAATTTATTCTTCACAGCTCTGGAGGCTGGGAAATCTAAGACCAAGGCACTAGCTGATCCAGTGTCTGGTAAAATCTCACTGTCTGCTCCATAGAAAGCACTTTGCTGCCATGTCCTCACATGGCAGAAGGGACAAGGCATCTCCCTTCAACCTCTTTTATATGGGCATTTATCCCATTTATGAGGGTCACCTCCTTAAGACCCCACCTTTAATATTATTGCATTGGGTGTTAGGTTTTATTTGAATTTGGGGAGGACATCAACATTCAGACTAATAGCAGCTGTAAAAACAAAAGAGCTATCAAGCTACAAAAAGATGTGGATAATTTTTACATGCATATTGCTGAGTGAAAGAACCAAGTCTGAAAGCCTATGTAGTATACGATTACAATTACATGACATTCTGGATAAAGTAAATAGTTCAGGGAAAGATATGGGTTCCAGGGAAAGGTTGGATAGGTGAATCACGAGGCTTTTTTGGAAGCAGTGAACCTCTTCTTTATGCTATCTGATGGTTCATACATGGCATTATAAACAGGTCAAAACCCATAGAACTTTCTTTTTATTTATTTATTTTGAGACGGAGTCTCGTGCTGTTGCCCAGGCTGGAGTGCAGTGGCACGATCTCGGCTCTCTGCAAGCTCCGCCTCCCGGGTTCCCGCCATTCTCCTGCCTCAGCCTCCCAAGTAGCTGGGACTATAGGCGCCCGCCATCACGCCTGGCTAATTTTTTGTATTTTTAGTAGAAACGGGGTTTCACCATGTTAGCCAGGATGTTCTCAATCTCCTGACCTTGTGATCTGCCTGCCTCAGCCTCCCAATGTGCTGGGATTACAGGCGTGAGCCACCGCGCCCGGCCAGAACTCTCTAGCATAGAGAGTTAACCTTAATGTTTGCAAATGTTATAAAAATAATTTAGGAGGCTGAGAATCCCAGGAAGTAATGTAGATCGTCACAAGATAATCTAACTGTATTACAAGTGTTGGAAACAATCTCACAGAACTGAATGGAGTAAAAGGTTAGTGCTAACCCAAATAATTTTAGAAGTGAGTGGAGCCTGTAAGACTAAAGGCAAAAGGAACTGCACTTAAGCCCTACACCCTATAAAGTTCAGGAGTACTGGTTAGCAATTCTAATACTGCTATACCTGTATATACTGAAACTGAACAATTAAGTAAATGTATGGTGGATGGTGGGAGTCATGTCCTTTATTGTTATATGGGAATGTACTAGAAGTATAGGGAGGAGGCTAAGATAATCCATGTGGAAACGGATTAGAGTTGCATACCAGTATGACTTTAGGTTTAGCTTAATATAGATACTGAAGGTTACATATAGATATATTTGTAGATATATGTTTATACACAGGTTGGTATACAAGCATATGTTATCCTTTCTGTCAGCTGAGAGGGTCCACAAGTAATGATAACCCCTAGCAACTAGCACACAACGCACACAGAATTTGCTTTCTAATACCATACTCCAAAAAGAAAAAACAAAAAAACACAAGGCTTCTGGGATAAATCACTGATTCTAAGATTAAAGACAGAGTTTAATGGCCAAAGCTGAAAGAGGCTAAGAAACAAAATATTTTAGGTAGTATTACACTATAACCCAAACTAAAAATAAATATCCATACATTTATACTGATATAAATGAATGATTAAATAAATAAATATAAATAAGAACAAGTAAATCTCTGTGCAGAAGAATTTTCAAAAATTTATGTAGACACTCCACCCACAAAGAGGAAGAGTGTAACTATATGATAACTGAGATATCTGTGTATCTCTGGTGTATATATATACCCAGAGACACACAGTCCTTGGCTCAGGGCCTGGATCATAATAATTGCCAAAAAAAAGGAATACTTGTGATGATAAGTGACATATTTGAAAGATAATCCTTAATATTAATTATTTAATAATAATAGATATAGAGGCACTTATAGAACCACTTGGAAATCTGTTTGATTGTATCTACCAAAGCTAAATATTTGTATAATCTGTACCTCCAGCAATCTTATTCCCAGGTATATATATTCCCAGGTAAATCTAAATATAGATGTAAAACCTTCCAAATGTGCATATTTTATCAAATGGCATGTATTAGAATGTTTATAATAATATTATTTACAATAGGCCAAAACTATAACAATCCAAATGCCCATCAACAATAGAATGCATGAATAAATTGTGGTATATTCACAATCTATGGAATAACATAAAACGATGAGACTGACAACCTACAACTACATGGGTCAATACAAACAAATTTCACTAACATAAGTTAAAGAGGCCAAATGTAGGGGAAAATGTACTATGTAATTCCAATGATATAAAATGCAAAAACAGGCAGGAATGCATGTTGTTAGAACTCAGTATTCTAGTTATTATTGAAGGCCGATAGGATTGATAGTGACTAGAAGTAGCCATAGGGGAGTTCTGGGTCTCTTGGTCTGGATGCCGATCACATGGATGTGTTCAATTTGTAAAACCCTATCAATATGCAAACTTAATAGCATTTTTATATATAGGTTTTTTTTAAAGATAAAACATAGAGAGGCACTATGTGGTAATATAAGGAACATTGCACGTATGGAAGATATCAGTAAGTAGCTGCAAGAGCCTAAGCAACTTCAATTCTGAAACTGAGTTTCGATATTTACAGTATGTCACAGGGTTATTGTAAGGATTAAATAAAACCATAGTATGAAAAATAAATCAGTATTAACCATGACTGACTACGTAATGGCTTTCAGACTGCTGAACTGTATCACTGATGTGGGGAAATGAGTGGTATATTATTCATTGTCAACTACATTCCAATTTTTTTTTATCCAAAGAATGATTATGTCAAGCTAAGTCATCCATGCGGTCCTGTACTTATGAACTCATGCCACATGGTATGACTGCCAAGTGAATGTAAGGTGAAATAAGATAAAAATTGCTTCCTTATAGTGTCAAAGGATTCTGATGCTATTTGGGGCACTGTGTCATGGTGAGAGGATTATTATGACTTTCAAGATGACTGTGTTAAGATTGTACCTGGAGAACTTAAAAAAAAAAAAAAAATTGGCAGCTCAGAAGCCTCCAGCAGTACATTAAGTGGTAGGAGGCTTAGGATGCAATACAAAGAAAGATAACCTGTGAAGTTCCATACCTGTAAGAAATAAAGAAAATGATGGGTTAAAAATGCATATAGTTATGCTTTGTCAATGAGAATGAGTGTAATAGCCCATAAATATCAGAAAAGTGTAAATTCTAAAATAAGAGAAGAATAATTACAATCAATTGAATAAGATATACCTGAGTAGCAGAATGCACCTTTGAAAAGATCAAAGTAGGTTAAATACCAGAAAGAGAAGCCTGAGACTAACAACCATTAAACTATGGAATATTCATTTAAGGAAGACAGTGTGAGTTCTATTTCTCAAGACAATGCAAACAAAAGTAGTCTAAGCAGCTGGGAGTGAGTTACAGGTAGTAATACTTTGTAAATGAGATGTGGGTTTGGTTTATCAACTAAAATTCTGAAATTTGTCTCATTTAAATATATACTAAAAGATTCTTAATTTCAGATAATTTAAGGGTTGGTTTTGGTTTGTGTGTTCGGTTTTAGCCGTCTTGTTAACAAATGTTGGTATCTGAGTAGGTGGATAAGAAAGATAAAAGATCTGTTTTATGGAAGATGTTAATGTATCCCTGTAGTGTTATTAAAACTAATGCTACTTTAAAGTGTTTTTTTTTTTTTGTAAAAAGCAGGGGGTTTTTTCCAACTTTTAAAACAGTACAGGACACCTCATATATAGACAATAAATATTTTTGGATAAATGATAAAAAGATTGAACTTAGAGAAAAACACACTTCTAAATTAGGCTCATTATTCAGTATAAAGTGAACAAATTATTATGCCATGCCAAATCCAACTTTCAGCATCATATTGAATCCTAGCTTTTGTTAAGGTATTTAAATGCTATGGAATAAGTTCAATTTTTATATATTTTGAAATCAGTTATTTTTGTTTTTTTGTTCCTTAAAACTCTTTGAAGCTTTTTTTAAAATATTAGTACAGTATTAGGCTGAGGCAGGAGAATGGCGTGAACCCGGGAGGCGGAGCTTGCAGTGAGCCGAGATTGCACCACTGAACTCCAGCCTGGGTGACAAAGCGAGACTCCGTCTCAAAAAAAAAAAAAAAAAAAAAAATACTAGTACAGTATTAAATATTCTATGTGGAAATTAAATTACAATAATAATTTCAAATTCTACCAACCTCTACCTACTTAATATTTTGTAAATGTAATTGACAATAAAGAACATTAAAAAAAAAAGTGATATTAGTTAAAATAGGTTGCCATTTTGTTGGAATACCACTTTCCACACAGAGGAACTCTGTTTCACCGGGTTCTTCTTCAATCTCCCTCTGTAAGTGAATGTTATACATGTAATGCAAAGCATGATGGTAAGGATGAAGCAGATTTCATCAAAAACATGTTAAACCCTAGGGGATAATTACATTCTCATGAAAGCAGCATTTGTTTACTCTTTTGCTGTCTTCTGGATTATAAATTATCTACTATATATTATTGGTATAAACATTCTCCCTAAAATTTATATGTTAAGAAGCAACACATTGTTTTTTAATTCAAATACTTCAACCTAAATCATTATTTCCAGGATTTACAAGCAAAGTCATTATAGTGGAAGGCAGAGGGAGACATCTTTTTTCTTCCCAAAATTGTTATGGCGGAGACTCCACAAACACAAACACAGGCAACAAAAATAAAAAGAGGCAAATGGAACTATATTAAACTAAAAGATCTCTGCATAGCAAAAAAAATACAAATAAAAAGAAGGAAGAAAATCAATAGAGTGAAGAGACAACCTGTAGAATGGGAGGAGATATTTGGAAATTATTCAATCCAACAAGGGACTAATATCCAGAATATACAAAGAATTCAAACAACTCAACAACAACAACAAAACCCTCAGTAATCCAATTTAAAACTGAGCAAAAGAATTTCAAAGAAAAAATACAAATGGCCAAAAATTATATGAAAAATATACTCAGTATTACTAGTCAACAGGAGATGACAATCAAAGCCAAAATGAGACATCATTTCACCCCAGCTAGAATGGCTACTAGCAAAAGGGAGAAAATGTAAGAAATGCTGGTGGGCATGTAGAGAAAAGGGAACTCTTATACACTGTTGGTGGCAATGTAAATTATTACGGCCACTATGGACAATAGTATGGAGGTTTCTTGAAAAACTGAACATAGAACTGCTATATGATCCAGCAATCCCAGTACCGTATATTTACCCATAGGAAAGGAAATCAGTGTATTAAAGGAATGCCTGCACCCTCATGCCTATTGCACCACTATTCACAATAGCTGATATGTGGAATCAACGTAGATGTTCATCAACAGACAAATGGATAAGGAAATTGTGGCAGCTATATACAAGTGAATACTGTTAGCCACAAAAAGAATAAAATCATGTCACTCACAGCAACATGGATGAAACTGGAGGATGTTAAGTGAAATAAGTCAGGCACAGAAAGACAAATATTACAAGATTTTACTCATACTTGGGAGCTAAAAACAATTTTGAGCACAAGAAAGTAGACAGTAGAATTGTGGGTACTGGTCACTGGGAAAGATGTGGAGATAGGAGAATGGGGAGAGAATGGTTAGTCAATCCAAAATTACAGCTAGAGATGAGGAACAACTTCTGGTGTTCTGCAACACTCTAGGGTGAATATAGTTAAGTATAATTTATCATATATTTTCCAAAAGCTGGAAGAGAGGATTCCAGATAGTCACAATACAAAGAAATTATAAATATATGAGGTGATGGATATGCTAATTTCTCTGATTTCATCATTGCATATTGTATACACATATTGAAATATCACTATGTATCCCACAAATTTGTACAATTATTATGTGTCAACTAAAAATAAAAGAATTGTGTAAGAGTTTAGGAGAGCATTTGCAATGCAAAAAGTTGGAAAATGAAGTTTTCCTTGGCTCATCCTGTTCTCCTTTGAGAAGGTCATTGTCCTAATAAGCCCTCCTCAACCAAGAGTTCCTTAAAAGTTAAGGCCTAAGGCCTAAGGAATTCATTGTATATAATGAGTTAACTTTTCTCCTATGTTTCTAAATGGTGTTTTCTATAAACCATCACCGGGAGAACTGACAAAATACTCATTTCCTATGGGGCTTAATTCTGATGCCAAACAATGGTAGAAAAAGGGTCCTCTAAATCCACGTGGCTTATTTTAAGCCTATTCCCTGACTGCTCACAGCATCAATTCATCTCTCAGCTGTTGAAACCTTTTGATACTTCCAAGGACCTATACCAGAAATCATACGTAACAGTTCCATCAGGTGGAACTGAGGGTTTTGTTGTTGTTGTTGAGTTGTTTGAATTCTTTGTATATTCTGGATATTAGTCCCTTGTTGGATTGAATAATTTCCACCTCCCTGTACCCTGCCTAGTTTGTTCAGAGTTTTAATTATGAATGAATACTGAACTTTGTCAAAGGTTTTTTCTGCAAAAATAAAGATGATTGTGGGGTTTCTTTTTCCACTTTCATTGTTAATGTGATGTGTAAAGCAAATTAAAATGGAAACCAGACCTTGAAAAATCGCTGATAAGACAAAGCCAGTTAAGCATTGAAATTAACCTTAACTTTGTTTAAATTGCAAACAAAAGTAGAACAACTTGGGCCACTATGTTAGTCAGGGTTCTCCGGAAGGACAGAACTAATAGGGTAAATGTATCTATGAAGGAGTGTTTATTAAGGAGTATTGACTCACAGGAGATCACAAAGTGAAGTCCCTCAAAAGACCATTTGCAAGCTGAGGAGCAAGGAAGCCAGTCCAAATTCCAAAATCTCAAAAACAGGGAGGTGGACGATGCAGCCTTCAGTCTGTGGCTGAAGGTCCGAGAGCCCCTGGAAAACCACTGATGTTAAGTCCAAGAATGCAAAAGCTGAAGAACTTGGAGTTTGAAGTTCGAGGGCAGGAAGCATATAGCACGGGAGAAAGATGGAGGCCAGAAGACTCAGCAAGTCTCCTCTTCATGCCTTCTTCTGCCTGGTTTATTCTAGCTCTGCTGGCAGGTGATTAGATGGTGCCCACCCACATTGAGGGTGGGCCTGCCTCTCCCAGTCCACTAATTCAAATGTTAATCTCCTTTGGCAATACTCTCACAGACACATCTAGGAACAATACTTTGCATCCTTCAGTCCAATAAAGTTGACAGTATTAACCATAACAACCACTTTTCATAAATGTTTGTATTAGAGAAAAAGAAAACTTTTCTAGCTCAGCCGATCCGAAGCAGCCAACTAAATTTACAGTTATATAACTAGGCACTTCTAGTGGGAAAGACAAAATAGGGAAACTGCATAACTATAACTAATCAAATATTATCTTTGTTTTACTTCTGCATTCATCCCATAAAAGCCTGACTTCCTTTAGTTTTGTGTTTTCTCATTCAGAAATCATTATTTGCTCAAATAAACTCTTTAAAATGTTTATTGTGCCTCAATTTTTCTTTTAACAAATGTTTTCACATCGATTGATTTGTGTATATTGAACCATTCTTGCATCCCAGAGATAAATCCAACTGGTCATGGTTTATAAATCTTCAAATGCGCTGTAAAGTTTGGTTTGCTAGTATTTGATTTAGCATTTTTGCATCTATGTTCATCAAGGATATTGGTTTGCAGTTTTTCTTGTGGTATATTTATCGGGTTTTGATATCAGGATAATAGTATCAAAACTAAGGAAATTCATTTTGAAGTGTTCCCTTCTCTTCTACCTTTTGGAAGAGTTTAGGAAGTATTGGTATAAACTCTGACTGTTTGGTAGAATTCACCCGTAGAGCTATCTCCTAGGCTTTTCTTTGTTGGCAGGTTTTGGATTACTGATTCAATCTCCTTTTTTCTTGTTGTACAATTCAGGCTATTTATCCTTCATTCCCCTTTTGTAGGTAATATGTTTATAAGTATTTATCTACTCCTTCTTGGTTTCCAATTTGTTGGCATATAATTAAGTATAATAGTCCCTTGTGGTCCTTTTTGGTTGTGAGACAGCCATTGTAATACCACCTCTCATTTCTGATTTTATTTTGAGTTTTGTCTCCCTTTTCCTTTGTCAAGATAACTAGTCTAGTTGATTTTGTTTATTTGTTTCCAAATCTAACTCTTAGTTTTATTTATGTTTTCTAATGTTTTTCTAGTCTCTGTGATTTATTACTGCTAAAGAATAAAGTCGGTATTATTTCCTCTCTTCTGCTACTTTTTGATTAGTTTGTTCTTTTTTTCCTAGTTTTTTGAGGGGTAAATTAGGTTATTTGAGCTCTTTCTCCTTTTTTAATGTGGATATTTATTGCTCTAAGCTTCCATTTTAGTAGTACTTTTACTGCATCTCATAGGTTTTGGTATGGAGTGTTTTCATTTTTGTTGGTCTTAAGGTATTTTTTAAGTTCTCTTTTGATTTTCCATTTGACCCAGTGGTTCTTCAAGAGTGCGTTGTTTCGAGTCCATGTATTTGTGATTTTTCCCACTTTCTTACTGTTAATGATTTCTAATTGCATTCTGTTTTGATCAGAAAAAAATGTTTGAATATGTAGTCTCATTGTGATACAGAAGTTAAGGAGAAATTACTTAGGCAGATAGTGAGGGTAAGAAGCCCTTGGTAAAGTTTTCCTTTTAGTAAAAAGCAGCCCCAGATTATTTTCCTTTCTAACAAAAAGCAGCCTGTAAAATTGTGCTGCAGACATAGATACTGGCAGTTGGGCCAATCACGTTCAAGATGGCAACTCCATCTTCCCTTCTCTTTGTCAGTCACATGTGCAGTAAGGAGCAGACAAGATGGTACTAACCAAGGGGAAAGTTCATTTGCATAATAAGATTAGGATGATGTGGCCAGTCTTTCCCCTGTGCTATGTAAAGAAGCAATATGTGAGCTCTATGTAAATCAGACATCACCTCCTTAAGTCTGACTCTAAAATCTGGCACATTCACCTCCGGCTGGTGTTTTCCTTTGTAAGTCCCCTCTCTTTCACTAGACAGAGAGCTGTTTTTCTTTCTCTTTCTTTTTCTTTCTTTTGCCCATTAAACCTCCACTCCTAAACTCCTCGTGTGTCTATGTCCTAAATTTCCCAGGTGAGAGACGCCGAAACCCGGGTATTTGTCCCAGATAATGTAGATGCTTCAGTTGGTTAAGACTTTTTTTGGAACTAACATGTGACCTATCCTGGATAATGTCCCATGTGCACTTGAGAAAAACGTGTATTCTTTGTTATCGGGTGGAAAGTTCTGTATATGTCTGTTAGGTTCATTTGGTGTATAGTGTTGTTCAGGCCTGCTATTTTCTTGCTGATTTTGTGTCTGGATTATCTGTTAATCATAGAAAGTGAGTTAATAAAGTCCCGTATCATTGTATTATTATCTATTTCTTTCTTCAGTTCTGTCAATGTTTGCTTTAGGTGTTTAAGTGTTTTTATATTAGATGCAAATATAATTACAATCTTCTGCCTTCCTATTGAATTGGCTTTTGTATCATTATAGAGTAAAATATCTTGTTTCTTGTGATCAAAAAGAAAAAAAAAAGAAGCTTTCCTCAGGTTTTGGCTTCACAACCTCCTAGATTTTGCAGCCTGATACCTAGATCCCAAATCTTCCACAAAGGCACTTTTATCTTTGGATGGCTATCAGATCATACTTTAAAAGTACACATGTGAGATGGGGACCTCTTATTCCACCATCTTGTTGACATCACTCTTCCTACAAATGTAATTTTTAAATTTCTTATGATAATGTGAATGCTCTTCAAATTCAAGCTGATTTTTTGGTATCATGTTTCCCAATAATGATCTCTAGTTGAAAAACTGCTTGCAACTGGCTTGCGTAACACTAAAAGAGCACAAAGGTCACATAAAGAATGTTCCAGTAAATGGGAAGACAGAGGTTCAGCACTACCCCTAAGACACACACTCCAGATAATTTTACCTGGCCACCTCCTCCTTTTACACATTTGACTCTATCACCTATGGTGCTTCAGTGATTCTTAGGTCCCTCAGCATTCTTCCACAGGCCACTTTTCTCCGTGAAGTATGTTTGTAGCTGGTTACTTAAGTAGATTCCCGAAAGCAAAGCACTTTCTTGGCAATGCTCAGTACCACAGAGGATAGCAGTAAGTACTGGGTAATCCTGAATACTCTGCTCCTGTGATGACTGTGGATTGCAACCTACAGTGGGAAGTATCCATCAGTAGGTATGGGAAAGGTGATAAGGTGATGAAGGAGGGTCTTCATTCACACTACACTCCACCCCACAAACCACTCTAAAGACTGAGAAGATAAATATTTGCTGGCACATGTGTAACACATTTACCATGCTGCAAAGCAATTAATTACACATTAGTACAAACCTTTGCCTTAGGCTATTACAAGAGCCACTTTTCCTAATTATCTCCTGTTCAGTTCTTTAACATGGTTTCAGTTTTTTCAATCCAACACTATATAATAAGATTGCACTTGAATACTATATATCTTTTAAAAAATTCAGATTCTCCATTGTATGATATTGTCAAAATGCACTTCTCACCACTTCCAGTACTATATTTGTAGGCCAAGACGTGCTTTATAATTGTAGTAGACTCCTATTGCATCTAAACTCACTCCATCTCACTACAGTTATATCTAGAGCCAGCAGATCAGCAGAGTGAGCTAATTAAAAATGTAAATCAGATAGTACTACTACTCTTCTCAAAAACCTCTAATCTACCTACTGAGAATTAACTAAAACATTATCATGGTCAAATGGCCTTAAATAATCTAATCTCTGGCTATTTATTCAATCTCATTTTTAACTACTTTCCCCCAAACTCATAAAGTTTTACCCATTATAGAAATACTCAATACTCCTTTCTGTCCTTTGCCTGCCATCTTTTTTCCTCAGTTCTTCCTATGGTTCACACACTCACTTCATTGAATTATCTCTGATCATGTGTCACCTATTTGATGTTCTATGTAAAATAATCACCCATCACTTATTCATTCTCATACTTTGACTTAATTTACTTTGCCATCTGAAATTATATCATAAATTATTTCTTTACTTGTTTCATGAATCACCCACAGAATGAAAACTGCCTCGGAAAGATATTGTATCTTACGTGTTATTGCTAGAATAGTAACTGCTACATAGTAAGCACTCCATAAATACTACATGTTGCTTATATTCAATATTATTTCATGAATCGGCCTTATCCTGCACTTCTCAGAATATGTTTTCTAGGGTCTGAGCCCACTATATCACCCCATTAAAATCTGATGTGTAGGTGTGCATTTACTAACTAGAATAACTCAAAAGAAAAAATATTTTAATCAAACTTATTTTTGCATTATATAGTAGCTATCTCCTAACCTAGGCTTCTCCAAATAAAGTCTGATCTGCTTATTAAAGTTTTCTACCATTATAGACAATAAACCATCAAGTCCATCAGTAAAACTACAGCTTTTAATCACCATTGACTATGTACAAAGCTCTTGACTAAGAAGCATTCCTAAGTTATCAATGAAATGCAAAAGTTTTATTTTTTGGGATTTTGCTGATTGAATGTGTAGAAAGTTAAATAAAATAATTATTTTTATCATGTATCAATTACCTGAAAAATAGTCAAGAGTGCTTCTGTTTTTTTTATTTACTCCCAGTAGTTGGCACATATGCTAAGAGAATATAGAATAGGCTGAGGATAAAAAGCTTTCATTGAAATCTGCAGAAACTTTATGAGTATTTAATCCTATGGCATATGATCTACTACAGTTATAGCCTATCAGTGGAGGAATGAGCTTTAAACATTATTGGATTTTCCATATTCTTTATCCTTCCTTAATGGCAAAAGAATACATATTTTTTAAAGCTTAAAGATTTCTAATAAAGAAAATTAAAAAACAAAACTTTTCATTTATTTCCCTGGCTTCTTAAACTAGGGAAATTAAACACAGTATAACCTTAATTTCCATTCAGCTCTGATTTTTATTTCATGTCTTCTGCTAGCTTTGGGATTGATTTGTTCTTGTTTCTCTAGTTCCTTTACTTGCAACATTAGGTTTTTAATTTGAGATCTTTCGAACTTTTTGATGTGGGCATTTAGCACTGAAAAGTTTCCTATTTACACTGCTTTAGCTGTGCCCCAAAGATTCTAGTATGTTATATCCTGTTCTCATTAGTTTCAAACAATTTCTTAATTTCTGTCTCAGTTTCAGTGCTTACTCAAAAATCAGTTAGAAGCAGATTGTTTAATTTTGATGTAATTATATAGTTTTGAGTAATTTTCTTAGTATTGATTTCTATTTCTATTGGACTGTGGTCTGCGAGTGTGGTTGGTATGATTTTAGTGTTGTTTAATTTGCTGAGGGTGGTTTTATATTTTATGTGGTAGATCTTAGAGTACATGTCATGTGCAGTTAAGAGGAATATGTATTCAAAATTTTGGGTAGAGTGTTCTGTAGATGTCTATTAGGTCCATTTAATCAAGTGTCAAGTTCAGGTCCTGAATATCTTTGTCAGTTTTCTGCCTCAGGGAAATCTGTAATATAGTCAGTAGGATGTTGAGGTCTCCCACTACAATTTTATGGTTATCTAAGTCTCTTCATAGGTTTCTAAGAACTTGCTTTATGAATCTGGGTTCTCCTATATTGGGTGTATAATATTTAGTATAGTTAGGTTTTCTTGTTGAATTGAACCATTGGCCATTATGTAATGCATTTCTTTTGTCTTTTTTGACCATTGCTGGTTTAAAGTCTATTTTGACTAAAATTAGAAGAGCAACCCTTGAATTTTCTATATTTTTATTTACATGGTAGATTTTTCTCTATCCTTTCACTTTGAGCTTATGGTGTAATTGCATGTCAGATGAGTCTCTTGAAGACAGCAGTCAGGTCTTTCTTCTTTTTTTCAACTTGCCACTCTGTGCCTTTTAATTGGGGCATTTAGCCTATTTACATTTAAGGTTGATATTGATGTATGCAGATTTGACCTTGTCATCATGTTATTAACTGGTTATCATGCAGACTTGTTTGTGTGATTGCTGTATAGTGTCAATGGTCTATGTACTTGTGTGTTTTTGTTTTTTTGTAGTGGTCAGTAACAATCTTTCCTTTCCTGGTGGTAAAGAATTCCCTTAGAATTTGCTTTTCTGAAAAGAACCTTATTTCTCCTTCGATTATGAAGCTTAGTTTGAATATGAAATTCTTGGTTGGGACTTATTTCTTTAAGAATGCCCAATATAAGCCTACAATCTCTTCTGGTTTGTATGGTTTCTGCTGAGAGATCTACTGTCAGTTTGATGAGGTTCCCTTTGTAGGTAACCTGTCCCTCCTCTCTAGCTGCCTTTAACATTTTTCTTTCACTTTAAACTTGGAAAATCTGATGGCTATGTGTCTTGGGGATGATTGTCTTGTATAGTATCTCACAGAGGTTCTCTGCATTTCCTGAATCTGAATGTTGGCCTCTCTGTTGAGGCTAGGGAAATTTTCATGTACAATATCCTGAAATATGTTTTCCAAGTGACTTGCTTTCTCTCTTTGTCTTTCAGGGATGCCAATTTGTTGTAGATTTGATCTCTGTATATAATGCCTTGCTTTTCAGAGGTTTTATTCATTCTTATTTAGTATTTCTTTTGTTTTCTGACTGAGTTATTTCAGATAACTGGTCTTTGAGCTCTGAGATTCTTTCCTCAACTTGATTAGTTCTCCTATTAATACTTACAATTGTATCTGAAATTCTTAAAATGAGTTTTCCAGCTTTTTCAGATCAGTTTGGCCCTTTCTTAAAATGGCCATTTCATCTTTCACCTCCTGTGTTATTTTATTCCTTAGAATGTTTGGATTGGGTTTATACTCTCTCCTGAATCTTTAAGATTTCCCTTCCTATCCATATTCTTAATCCTATATCATTTCAGCCATTGTAGCCTAGTTAGGAACCATTGCTGGGGAACTAGCGTAGTTGTTTGGAGGTAAGAAGGCACTCTAGCTTTTTGAGTTGCCAGGGCTCTTTTGCTGGTTCTTTCTCATCTGTGTGGGATGATATTCCTTCAATCTTTGAACTGAAGAAAATTCAGAATCAAAAGATCAATGAAGCTATGAGTTTGTTTTTTGAAAGAACAAGTAAGATAGATAGACTGTGAGTTAGACTAATGAAAAAAGAGGGAAAATCCAAATAAACACAATTAGAAATAACAAAGGGATGTTACCACTAACCTTACTGAAATATTTTAAAAAATCAGAGACTACTATAAACATGTATATGTACACAAGCTATAAAACCTAGAAGAAATTGATAAATTCCTGGAACATGCAACTTCCCAAGATTGAGTCATGAAGAATTTGAATCCCTGAGCAGACCAATATGAGTTTTCAAACTGAGTCAGCAATAAAAAGCCTACCAACAGAAAAGGCACTGAACCAGATGGAATGACAGCTGAATTTTACCAAATGCATAAAGAACTGGAAACTACTGAAACTATAACAAAAAATTGAGGAGGAGGGACTCCTCCCCAACTCATTCTATGAGGCCTAAATCATTCTGATATCAAAATCTGGCAGAAACACAACAAAAAAAGAAAATTTCAGGCCAATATCCTTGATGAACATCAATGTATAAATCCTTAACAATATACTAGCAAACCAAATCCAGCAGCACACTAAAAAACAAGTTCACCTTGATCAAGTGGACTTTACCCCTTAGATGTAAGGTTGGGTAAACATATGTAAATCAATAAGTGTGATTCATCAAATAGAACTAAAAACCAAGAGCACATGATCATCTCAATAGAAGAAGAAAAGACTTTTAATAATTAGGTCCCTTCATGTTAAAAATTCATAACAAACGAGGCATTCAGGGAATCTACCACAAAATAATAAGAGCCATCCATGAAATACCCATGGTCAACATCATCCTGAGTGGGCAAAAGCTAGAAGCATTCCCCTTGAAAACCAGAACAAGACAGATTTCCTCTCTCACCACTCCCATTCAACATATACTGGCAGTCTTAGCCAGAGCAATCAGAGCAGAGGAAGAAATAAAGGACATTCAGTTAGGAAGAGAGGATATCAAACTATCTTTTTGCAGATGATATGATTCCACACCTGGAAATCTCCATAGTCTCTGCCCAAAAGTTCCTTGATCTGATAAACAACTTCAGCAAAGCCTCAGGATACAAAATCAATGCACAAAAATCAGTAGCATTCCTATACAACAAGAATGTCCAAGCTGAGAGTCAAATCAAGAATGTAGTCCCATTCACAATAGCCACAAAAAGAATAAAATACCTAGGAATACAGTTAACCAGAGAAGTGAAAGATCTTTAAAACAAGAACTACAAAATTCTGCTCAAAGAAATCAGAGATGACAAACAAATAAAGAAAAACATTCCATGTTCATAGAAATAATAAATATTGTTAAAATGGCCATATTGCCCAAATCAATTTACAGATTTAATGCTATTTCTATTAAACTACCAATGACATTCTTCATAGAATTAGAAAAAAATTAATTCATATGGAACCAAAAATCAGCCTAAATAGCTAAGACAATCCTAAGCAAAAATAACAAAGCTAAAGGCATCATGTAACTCAAAACTTCAAACTGTAAGTTTTCAGTAACCAAAACAGCATGATATTAAACAGAACATAAACTAATGGAACAGAATAGAGAGTCCAGAAATAATGCCACATGCCTACAACCATCTAATGTTTGACAAAGTTAACAAAATCAAGCAATGGGGAAAGAACTCCTTATTCAATAAATGATGCTGTGATAAGTGGCTAGACATATGCAGATTGAAACTGGACAGCTCCTTACATCATAAAATTAACACAAGATGGTTAGAAACTTAAATATAAAACTTCAAACTATTAAAACCCTGGAGATACTATTCTGGACATAGAACTTAGCAAAAATTTCATGATGAAGACATCAAAAGCAATTTCAACAAAAACAAAAATTGACAAATGAGACCTAATTAACAAAAGAGCTTCTTCACACCTAAAGAAACTATAAGCAGAGTAACAGACAACCTGTAGAATGAGAGAAAATATTTGCAAAGTATGCATCTGACAAAGGTCTTATATCCAGAATCTATAAGGAACATATACAAATGAAGAAGCAATAAAAACAAACAATCACATTAAAAATTGGGCCGAATATATGAACAGATACTTTTCAAAAGAAGAGACACAAGCAGCCAACAAGCATATGAAAAAAATACTCAACATACAAATCATTAGAGAAATGCATATCAGAACTACAATAAGATACTATCTTACACCAGTCAGAATGGCTATTACTAAAAAGTCAAAAAATAACTGATGCTGATAAGGTTGTGGAGAAAAGAGAATTTTTTTTTTTTTTTACTTTGTAAATGCTTTTGAAGTTTATTTAAAAAATAAGCATAACACCATAGCACCATAAATGAGATACCCACATCACTTTAAATATCTTGAATTTGCAATAATGTTTTTTTTTTAATTTTTTAAAATTTTTCATTATACTTTAAGTTCTAGGGTACATGTGCATAACGTGCAGGTTTGTTACATATGTATACTTGTCCCATGTTGGTGTGCTACATCCATCAACTCGTCAGCACCCATCAATTCATCATTTATATCATGTATAACTCCCAATGAACAATAGCAAAGACTTGGAATCAACCCAAATGTCCATCTGTGACAGACTGGATTAAGAAAATGTGGCACATATACACCATGGAATACTATGCAGCCATAAAAAAGGATGAGTTTGCGTCCTTTGTAGGGACATGGATGCAGCTGGAAACCATCATTCTTAGCAAAATATCACAAGAACAGAAAACCAAACACCGCATGTTCTCACTCATAGGTGGAAACTGAACAATGAGAAAAGAGAATGTTTATACACTGCTGGTGGAAATGTAAATAGTTCAGCCATTGTGGAATTCAGTTTGGAGATTTTTCAAAGAACTTAAAACAGACATACTGTTTGATCCAGCAATCCCATTATTGGGTATATGCCCAAAGGAATATAAATTGTTCTACCATAAATACACCAGCATGCATATCTTTATCACAACACTATTAATAATATTAAAAACATGGAACTACCTATATGCCTATCAGTGGTGGACCAGATAAAGCAAATGTGGTACATACACACCATGGCACACTACACAGCCATGAAAAACAGTGAGATCACATCCTTTGCATCAACATGGATGGAGCTAGGAGCCATTATCCTAAGTGAACTAACACAGGAACACAAAACCAAATGTTGTATGTTCTCACTTATAAACGGAAGACAAAAATTGAGTACACATGGAAACAAAGAAGGGAACAACAGACACCAGCACCTACTTGAGGGTGGATGGTGGGAGGAGGGAGAGAATCAAAAAACTACCTTTTGGGCACTATGCTTATTACCTGGGTGATGAAATAATCTATACACCAAATTCTCATGTCATGCAATTTGCCTGTATAACAAACCTGCAAATGTACCCCTGAACCTATAATAAAAGTTAATAAATAAATAAATAAAAATAAAATAAAAAACTAATAAAAATTTTAAAAATTAAAAAGCTTTAATTTTCAAGCATTATCATTAACTTAAATTTTTAATTATATTTTAATATAATGAAGTTCTCATGAGATATTGAGATTCATAGACAGTTTTCCACCAACATTAAATGACTCCAGATTGCTGTGCTTTTTAGTTTCTTTTTCAGTTATATGACATATTTTAATTAAAAATTACAAGTTTTTTGTTCACAAGTTGAAAAGTACAGAATGTATAAAAGAGAGAAGGAAATTATAATCACCATCTAATGCAATAATGACTGTGTAACTTCTTACAGTGTTCTTTACATTCATACTGTTAAAGAATATGAAGATTATTTTGTGTATATGCATAAATAAAATGTGTATGGCTTTAAAAATATTTTTGAATTGTTATAGCTAGATAATACATGATTTTAAAATGTAAATTTTAATGACTAAATTATTGTATTTTATAGTTTTACCTTTCTTTATCTTAGCATTACACTTTAATTGGAAAATTAAGCTGCTTTTTATTTTTTTAAATAACACTGTTACACACATTTGTATATTTAAACTCTGAATCATAAATGAAAAAGTATATTAGAGTAAAAATGAGAAAAAATACTGAGTCAAAGTGTATACACATTTTTAATAGTCTTGATGAAGATTGCTAAATATATATTTTAAATATTGTTCTCATTTACATTTCCAATAGTATTTATGGGAACAACCATTTTACTTTGTCCCAACACTGATTATTCTTTTAAAATACATATTTTTGGTTCAATAAAAATTGTGACTGCTTACACTTTTTGTTTACTACAGAGTCTTATCATTTTCTAACATGTTCATTGGCCATTTTTAATATTTTCTTTGAGTATGAAAATTTCCTGTTCATTACATTTTTCATCAGGTTGTTTTCTTTTGGGTTTGAAATAGCTACTTGCAGGTGAAGAATAAGATTTTGTCATAAATGTTTCAAATTTTTCAGGTTATAATTTGCCTTTTCATTTTGTCTTTAAATGAATCAGTGAAAAAGACAAGGAGGGGAATCATGCTGATTTGAAGTGTTGTAGTTGAATATAAGTAGTTTATAAAATTGAAGTGGATAAAGTATTTTAAAAATAACACATATCTCACTTATTTTTCGTCAATTTTCTTTTTCTTTTTATTTTTCCATATATTTATACAATAAATGTTTATTAAGTATTTGTTCAGTGAGTCCATAAGTTAGTGTCATCTTAAAATTCTAAGTAACATGGGAAAGGAGCTTTCACATGATACAGCAAGATACGTATCATCTAAATCTCAGCAATATGTGAGATGTCTCCCTGGCCAGATGTTTTAGTTGTAAGATAACCGATTGAATAGGAGGAGGATTGAAACCAAAATTCTGATAACTACACATTCTCTGTGTACCAATGAAATGAATAAAATCTATTAAATCTTGTTCCTGCCCTAAGATAAGCATACAGTTTGAAGGAGATATGAAAAGATGAAAGGTCAAGAATATGACCTTCACTCAATGGTAAACCCTAGAGTGGCAGAAATCTAGAAATATGAAGACAGAAAGCAAGAGACATAAATAAGCAGTGCCTTGTTAAAAATACCAGAAACAATGAAAATGACATTTTTGGAAACCTTCAGAACAAGAAGAATGAGTCCAGAATAGGCCCACTGCTTGGGGGCATATGACATAATTCTGGAAGGAATAGTTAACACAGGGGATGACAGAAAGAGCACTCAAAAAGATCTCAACAGGAAAGAATGAAGAGCCAAAGCTAATAAGAGCAAATTAGATAGTGATAAATGAATCAACCTGCCCTTAGGTAAAAGGAAGATTAACTGTACAAGTATAAGATTGGGAAAACAGGGCAGTCTGCAGAAAAAATACTCTCAGGTTTTTATTGATTGAAAACTCAGTATGAATCACTGGTACAGAGTGTGGCCAAAAATGACCACAATAGATAAATAGATATAGATAACCACAATCACTATAGAAAACATTTACAGAAATGTAGAATTACAAAGCTAATTATCTTCCATTACTTGGTCCTTATGAGACACACGTCTTGTACTCTATACAGTTATTGGTGTTTTTACTTTAGAGGCACAGGTGCAAGATTCACTAGTGTTAATAAGCTGAACTATTTGATGCTGTCTCTCAAAGGGATTTGGAAATTTCTCTTATAAATGTCAGACTCAATACAAGGCATAAAATGTTTAAATATTTGATCACTATCGTAACAAAAATAGTTTTTAGTTATTCTGTTATATCAGATGAAAGAACTGACAGCAATGGATAAAATTCACAAAAATATAGATGTTGATTTAATATTTAGCCTTTTTAATATGTAATGTGTTTCTAGTCATTGGAACAGGTGAAGATGTCAGAATCTGGTAGAAAGGATTTAAATACTGTATAGGATATAATCTAACAAGAAAGATTTTCTTACTTTTCAACTCTACCAGTCTATATTAACCTATCTTTCATTTTTGTTTATATAATCTAATCGTTTCGACTCAACAATTTCTTATTCTTTGAAATAAATACGTGAATGTTGCTCAGTTAATAAATATATAATAAGCTGATTGTTAAATATCTTAACACTTATTTTTAAAGTGATCAAGGAAGCATCAGAAGGCATAAATAAGTCTGAAACCTGTCTTTTTCTGGTGGCAAGAATTTGGACAGAACACTTCATTTCACTGAATCTCAACAGTCAGGCATGTCATTCTCACTAAGGTAGAAAGGGCAGGTATTAGTATAACTGTTAAACAGATTAGGACAGTTGATTGATAGTGTTTGTTCATATCTTCTATTTCTTCGCTGATTTTTTCCTACTTGTTCTATCAATTGAGTGTTAAAATCTCCAAATATGACTATGAGATTTTCCATTTCTTTTTGTAATTCCATCCATTTTTGCCTCATATGCTTGAAATTCTGTTATGATAAGTTTCCACATTTATGGTTGCTCATGTATTTGTATCAATTTATCTATTGTTCTATAGAAAATTACACAAAAGTAAGTGGCTTGGAATAACAACATTTACAGTTGTACCGTCTCTGAAGATCAGGAATCTAGGTGCAGCTTAGGTAGGTCCTTTATTGCAATCAAAGTGTTGGGTAGGTCTGTAGTCATTTCAAGGCTTGACTGCTCAAGAATCTGCTTCAAGGATCACTCATATGACTAATAGCAGGATTCATTCTCTCATTGGTTGTTGGATTGAGGGCACTAATTTCTCACTGCCTGTGGGTCTGAGGCTGCCTCAACCTTTTGTTTTGTAGGTATTTACAATGTAACAGCATGCTGTCTTTTTTTTTTTTTTTTTTTTGTCTTAAAACATACAAGCAGAGAAGGAAATAGATATAGATGGATATATAGAAAATAGATATATAGATAGATAAATGATAGATAGATGATAGATACAGATAGATATAGATATAGATTGATAGGTGATAGAATGTGTATCTATATACCTTACAAACCCCACAAGAAAATGTCATAACTTTTGCTTTAAACAGTTTCATGGTTTATAAATAAATTAAGAGGAAAGACAAAAAGAAGAAATGGTATATTGAATTAACCCAGATATTAACCATTTCTGGTGTTCTTTATTCCTTTCTTAAAATACATGTATTTTTTTTCTCATTTTCTTGTAGTTCAGGTCTGATACACATTAATTCTTAGTCTTGTCTATCTTAACATGTCTTTGTTTTGCCTTTACTTTTGAAGGATATGTTAGCACTATGTAGAATTTTGGGGTTTTTGTTTCTTTAAGCACTTAAAATACAGCATTCCACTGTAATACAGCATTCCACTGTTTTCTTTTTCCCATAGATCCTGGTACAAAGTCATTGATTTCTATACATAACATGCCATTTTTCTTTGTTTTCAAGAGATGTTCTTTATCTTCGGGTTTTAAAACTCAACTTTGCCTTCTTGTGCTTCATTGTTTGTTTATGTTAACTCTGCTTTGTGTTCATTTAGCATCCCAAATTTTCTCAAATTTTATTTTTCTGTTCAATTTTTTATCCCCTTCTTCTTTTACTCCAATTATACTTATATTTGACCATTTGATATTATTTAACAGGTCTGTAAGGCTTCATTCTCTTTCTAAAGTTTTATTTTATTCATAAATGATATATAATAATTGTTCATATTTATGAAATACAGTGTGATGTTTTAATACATGTATTTATTATATAACGATCAAGTCAGCTAACTAGGACATTCATCACTGTAAACATTTATCATTTCTTTCTGCTGATAACATTCAAAATCCTCTCTTCTAGCTATCCTGAAATGTATAATTCATTATAATTAGCTACAGTCACTCTAATCATTTTTAAAATGTCTTGTTTATTACAGATGTTAATTTTTACTGATGTGTATTTTCAAATTAACTTACTCTTTCCTTTCTTTTAAACTTACTTTTTCTTTGCCATGTCCATTTAGGTATGAAACCCTTCCAGTGTTTTTTGTTCTTTGATTTTTTTTTAATATCCAAACATATTTTTAACTTCTAGAATTTCCATTTGGCTATTTTTATTGCTTTTATTACCTGCTAACATTTCCCAGTTCCCTACTGAAATATTAACTGGTTAAAAAGTACTCTGTTTTAATTCATTAAGGATAGTTATAATTACTCTCTTAAAATCTTTATGTGTTAGTTCCAACATGTGGTTTATTTTGTGGTCAGAATCAATATTTTCTCTTAAGAATACTGTCTATTTTCTTGGTTCATCATTGAACAATGTTTTATTATGCCTAGAATATTATAAATGTTAAGTTGTGAAGATTATTGATTCTCTCATTTTTCTCTAGTAAACATAATTTATTTCATTTTAGCTGCTAATTTTCTTGGTTGTGCTGGAACTGCAAATTCTGTTTCTTACATAGAAATTCTGGTCTGTTTACATCTTTGAGCCAGTTACATGCATGTGTAGTGGCGGGGGTCTACCAAAGATTGGAGATCTATTCTGTGGTTTCTTCCTTTACAAGTGTTCCCTATTCTCAGAGGCATTGACAGTTTTCTAGATTCAATTTCCTGGTTATCTCAGCCACAAAGACTCTGTGCCATGGCCCTGCCATGGCTGGATGCATTATACAGCCTGCATCTAGGCCTAGACTGAAAACCACAGAGTTGGGGAGTTATTTGTACAGCTCCCCCTTTACTATCACTGCCTTCTAATTAGAATGGTAAAACTACTTGTTTCATTGTAACTATTTATATGGTCGGGGTTGATCCTATCATCTTGATATTTGTTTTTTATTTGTCTCAACTATTCTTTGTTCTTTTTTCATCCCTTCTTTAAATCAGTATAGTAATGTCTAGTATTCATCTCCATTTTTAGCTAATTTTCTGTTTCTTTTTATCATCATTTCTTAGTAGTTGCTCTAGCTTAGGACTGATAATTGCATCTTTAACTTACCATAACTAATTTGAAATAATATCATAATATAATATAAGAAACTTACAACAGTCTATCTCTTTCTTGTTCTTTGTATTGACTGTGCTATTGCTGTCATAAATTATAAATGTGTTATAAACTCCAAAATATGTTATTATATTCTCTTTTTGTAGCCAATTATTTATTAAATAACTAAGGTGAAAACATTGTTTACAATTACCCACATGTATACCTTTATGATATTCAGCATTCTTTTGTGTAAGTCTAAGTTTTCTTCTGGTATATTTTTAATTCTGCTTGAAGAATATTTATTTTAACACTGTTTTTTTAGTATTTATTTATTTTTTATTTTTAGAGGGAGTCTTGCTCTGTCACCCAGGCTGGAGTACAGTGGCATGATCTCAGCTAACTACAACCTCTGCTTCACTGCCTCAGCCTGCCAAGTAGCTGGGATTACAGGTGCCCACCACTATACCCAGCTAATTTTTGTACTTTTTGTAGAGAAGGGGTTTCACCATGTTGGCCAGGCTGGTTTCAAACTCCTGACCTCAGGTGATCCACTCACCTTGGCCTCTCAAAGTGCTGGAATTATAGGAATGAGGCACCACACCCAGCCTACTTCAACAATATCTTATGTTAGAAAATTCTCTCAGCTTTTTTCAGTCGGAAGAAGTCTGTTTCCCTTTTATTTTTAAGTTATTTTTGCTAGGTGTATAATTCTAGCTTAATAGGTTTTTGGGTTTTTTTGGTTTTGCAAAATATTTCATTACTTTAAAATGTTATTCACTTGTTCTCTGGCTTGAATAATTTTAGATTAGAAGTCTAGAATTGTTGCCTTTGTTCCTATCCACCTAGTGTGTCCTTTTTCTTTTGGCTGCTTTTAAGTTTTAATTCTTATCATTGGTTTTCAGCTATTTAATTGTGATATGCCTTGGTGAGGTTATCCTATCTGAAATAATTTGTGTATATCCTACTTGTAGTGTATTGAGCTTATTGGGTTTGTAGTTTTCACCAAATTTGGAAAATAATTGACCATTATTATCACTTCAAATACTTTCATATAGCCCTGTAGAATTGCACCCTACAATTGTGCAGCTTGGAATTTAGCAACAGGCTCGAGAAATCCTTATGGAGATTTATGGATCTCTCTATGAAATACCCTCATCTCCCTGAAAATATTGGCTACCTCAATGTCTTAGTCAGTTGGAGCTGCTATAACAACATACCATGGACTGGGTGACTTAACAAAAACCTACTTTTCACAGTCCTGGAAACTGAGAAATTCTAGATCAAGGTGCCAGCAGATTTGGTATCTGGTGAGGGCCCACTTGCTGATCTGCTGTCTTCTCATTGTATCCTCACATGGTAGAGAGTGAACACTAGACTCTTTCTCCTCTTCTAAGAGAACTAATTCTGTCATGGAAGCTCCTCATGATCTCATCAAACCTAATTACCTCCCAAAGGCCCCACCTCCTAATACCATCACATTGGGGTTTAGGGTTTCAACATTTGAGTGTGAGGAAGGAAGGGAAACAAACATGCAATCCACAACACACAGTCCCTGGTAACTCTGCGATTTGTCTCTGAAATTCTGTAAGACCACCATTCTCTGCCTGGTACCCTTCTTCTTGGATCATTATATGTTAAGGGCCTGTAATAAGAAAACAAGCACAGCAAACCTTCTTACTCTCTTACCAAGGATCACAGTTCTGTGCTGCCTACTGTGCAGTATCTGAACACTATTATATTGTTTATGCAGTTGAAGAGTAAGTCCAGTCCAGCTTTCTTTATAATGGCCAGGAGTGGAAATACCCATATATTTCATTAAACATTAGAATTTACTATAAACTATCTGTTTGTTTACATGTTTACAGGTTATTAATAATCAGAAACTATTTTGAACATAAATGAGAAAATGTGCTAAATACAGTATTAAATATGATACTTTCTTTGATTAATTTCCACAAGCACTGAAATTACTATTGGATACTGACTTCTGAGCTGCATTATTACTAAAAGCCAAGAAAAGGCAGAAGATAAATTCAGGTTTTATTATAACTGTTTCTTGACCATTAAATTAAAAAAAATACACCAGATGTGGGCTATTTTTCTTTTTTAGCAAAACTACTTCATCAAATCCTAGGTAGATCCAATATTTTTTAACTACACTGACAAGAGTATTAAATATCAGATGAACTTCTAGCTAAATGATTGAAATCATTTTATGATTTTTTTTTCTAATTTTTTGTACTGCATTGGCAATTCAGCCCAGTGACCACGATTACCATATAAATTTTGCTTATAATAGCTTAGATACATTAAATCAGACTTTAAAATTAATCGTTTCACATTTTTAGCTTTTTCAGTAACTCTATATTAATGTGGCAGTATTGATAATTTTGTCAACTGACTTTATTAACACAGGAGGCATCAGTGTACTGTCTGCCCATCCCTGGATTTTCTTTCATCCAGATATTAAAATTTCCATAATCTAATTTGGGTAAGTGGGTGAATGAGAGAACCTCAGAATCCTTGAATATTTATTGTAAGTGCTTCTTAGGTCCTTAAAGATAGCCACTATAAAGATGTTTTCTTTTATTAAGGCATTTAATAAGAATTATTTTGAGGCTACTCACATTCACTTGTATCATGCATAAGCCAGCAGATGGCAAACTTGAGATTTTTTGTGCTATTGCTCTTGTCAAAGTTGTGGAAATACTGAATTATCTATCAATGGATCTCATGAATAGCTCTTTTGGTGTACTATGGTGTTAGAAAAATCAAATTCAGAGATTGTGGAGCTACTGGTGTTTGGATAGTGCTGTGCTTTATATGACTTTTTCTTGATTTATAGTTTTATCCTACAGTTATTTGTCTAGCAAATAATTTGGAGGGATAATTATGATAAGAATCATAGGCCGGGCGCGGTGGCTCAAGCCTGTAATCCCAGCACTTTGGGAGGCCGAGACGGGTGGATCACGAGGTCAGGAGTTCGAGACCATCCTGGCTAACACGGTGAAACCCCATCTCTACTAAAAATACAAAAAACTAGCCGGGTGAGGTGGCGGGCGCCTGTAGTCCCAGCTACTCAGGAGGTTGAGGCAGGAGAATGGCGTAAACCTGGGAGGCGGAGCTTGCAGCGAGCTGAGATCTGGCCACTGCACTCCAGCCTGGGCGACAGAGCAAGACTCCGTCTCAAAAAAAAAAAAAAAAAAAAAA
>NC_045441.1:61149511-61197262 GCF_002776525.5 Piliocolobus tephrosceles
AAAAAAAAAAAAAAAAAAAAAAAAGAATCATAAATAGTTTGTCAGTTTGAACTCTTTTTTCTTGATTTCTATATACAGGAGGAAATTTTAGGTGTATTTGGGTTTATCTTAGGAGGATCATTATGTCATTTTTAAAAGGCACAAAAAATATCCTTTGTGTCCCAGTAAAGATAACATAATTTTTTTTGAAAATTTTAACGTTGATGCTCATGTTTTAAAACACAAAACAGCAGTTTCCTCTATATAAAATAATTGTTTTTATTTTTAAAAATATTTGCTTTATTGTGAATTATTGGTAGTTACTTATGTGAAGATGAGTTGCATTTCTTCCATATACAATTTAATTTTCAAAAGTTTTAGATTTCTAACCAATGACCCAGAATCAATCAAGATTGGTTTTAATCAGGCATATAATAACCAATCCTATATTCCAAGCCATCACATTCAGAGATAAAATGTTAACCATAATATATGTTTTGTTTGTTTCTTTTTCTCTGTGAAATTCAACTATTGTTAATACCATCCCTATGTTTTCTACAAAAGTTTATTTACTTTCCTAAATGTCTCCATTAATCAATTCATTTTAATATTACAATTTGTTGTTCTCTTCCTAACAGAGAAGTGTTTTTTTCCTAAAGAAGTGACTAAAGACCAAGAAAAAATTCAACACCACATATGTTGTATTATTTATGTATGTCAAATCAGTAATTTAGATGACTTCTGTAATATTTAAATAAACTTTACATCATTACAACCATACACTAATGAGGTATGTTAGCATGTCTTTGAGGATTTAAAATATAGAAATGAATCCACTAATTATCATTCAGTACTAACGTTTATTTGTACTCCACATATCACAGTAACTGAAGCTCTTTGAGGCCTAATAAATTGTAACTCTTCTTCCTTGCATTTGTTTTTATTTTTAAGAGAAGAGGACCCAAATTTTTAAATTATAAAATATAAACATATGAAAAAAATTATAGTGTAGAATTGAGTTTGAACTCTAAAAGAAGCCCTTAATCAAATTTAAGAAAACTAAAACTGGCATTTATGTTACAGAAAGTATGCTATAAGTCACCGAGCTTTTATGTTATCATCATGGGAGCTTTAAGAAGCCTCTAACCACAGAGGCTCCTGCACCGCACTGATCTGTACGTGTATAGAAGTCAAGATGTCCTAGTCTCACGTTAATGTACCCTAACCTCATCTTCCTTTGTTCTATTTTCCTTCAGTCCATCTGCAAGTGGAGAACCCAGTTTTTGAGAAAGATGACCCACACTCAGAACCCTCTCTTTATCCCACTTCCTAGATTTCCTTGATAGAATACCTTGAGATTTTTCATAAAACTAGAGTAATGAAAATGGGGTCTAAATACAGCGATCCCTAGACATCTAGACTCTCACAGGCATCAAAAGACAATGCAAAAATACCCCAGGCCAAGCTGGACTGGCCCCTGCCCTAAAGATTCTGATGAAAACAGACCGTCAAAAATAGTTGTGCATTAAGCCAGATGTGTTTTGTTTTGTTGTTTTTGTTTTTGTTTTAATAATGCCTGTTCTAATGCATACACGTCTCTTGAATTTGGATGAGAATATATATCCCAGCTCAGTTGGATCTAGCTATGCATCCCAGAACGTGTGGTCACGCTCCTAGAGGAAAGCAAGGGTCTGCAGCTGAAAAGGAACAAAATCACCCTGGAGGTGTGGCCCCAGTCAACTGCTTCTTCGCCCTCAGACACGGAAGGCGACAGGCTATAATAGCCAGGAGTGGACATTCCTTGTAAGCAGGCTTGAATCTAGCTCTCCTAGACAGGGGAGTTCCTTGGTGAGGGGCCTTGAAAGTCCTAGTGACATTAGGAATCTGGCTTTTTCCACCCCTCTCCGTCTTTCTTTGCTCACTGCTCCCCCTACCCCGCGTACAAGCCAAAGAAAGTTTTTCTCAGAATGAGCCTGCGTTGACGTAGGCATCGCCTCCCCTCTCCGCTGGATAGAAGCCCAGAAAGGAGCCACGGGCAGAAGCGGAGGTAGGGGTCGCCTGGATTCCTGTTGCTGCGGTCCGGGGGCGGGGCGGATCAAAGGCCAGCCAAGAGTATTGGTCCTGGATCTACAAATACATCAGGCTTTTTCCTCCTCCGTCAACCTCCTAAATCCCAATGAGGTCATAGCAATGAGAGAGAATCAGCTCGAGAGAGAGGGGGAGGAAGAGGACGACGACGAGGGAGAAGAAACCCAGACGGAAAGAGGCCATCAGACAAGGTCGCTTTTTCTGGTGACATAGCAACTGCAAGGAGCGTGGTGCTGAATATCATCGGCCCGCTCTGCCTGGGGACCCAGAGACTTGCAGAAGCACTTTGCATTGCCACGAAAACAAAGGCGAGGAGACGAAAGGGAGAGGGAGAGAGAAGCTCGGAGCAGTTCCCTTTGGGTCTCCGGAAAGCAAAGCTCCTCTCCTCCGCAGTGAAACAGAAGGGACCGTGTGAAAGGGTCTGGTAGGCTGAGGAGGGGGCGGGTTTCCCTGCGGAGGTTTGGGACGCGACAGAACTCTGGACAGCGCCTGGGGAGCAGGGCTCGAAGCTCCCTGGGCTACTCCAGGTTTCCGGCTCCTTAAAAGCCCTGGTACTGGTGTGCAATCTTCGCACCACCGAACCGAACCCAGGAAGATCCTTCTACGATCCCTATCTGAACGTGCCAGGGGGTGGAGCAGCTCCTTTGCCTCTGGTTCAGCCAGGGAAGGTCTTCGTTTCTGGAAATCCAGCCCTTGTGGATAATGCCTCGCTCTTGAAGAAAAGTTTTGGGATCTGGTAGGGGGTGGAGGGGTAAGGAGGATAGTGGAAGAAAAAAAGATAGATGGTTGGTTTCCCTCCCTGATCTGGAAGGAAGATGACCGAGGAAGGATGTGCACCAGCGGTCAGATTATCGGGAGCCTCTTGGTGCTTTCCGTGCTGGAGATAGGGCTGGGGGTGTCCAGTGTGGCCGTGGGGGCAGTCAGCTTCAGCCTGGCCCTCCGAGAGCACAAGCCGCAGCTCGGAGACTCGTCCCCGGTATGGAGCGGGGTGTGTGTACGTTGAGCCATTTCACTCTCTCTTTACCTCCTTACGGTGATGGTCAGGGTGCGCGCATTAGTCACTCCCTCCCTGGGAAACAAAATCGTAAATCTCTGGCTTGCATGTAGGTTCATGCTGACAGGCTATGCTTCTTTGCATTGTCCTTTATTCATTTTTATTCATTTTTTTCCTTACTTGGGCTTAAGACCAAATTAAATGGCTTTGTTTAAAGGTGGGGGTGAGGGGTTAGTTTCCACTGGCTGATTCTGCAAAGGGCTGCTCTGCCCAGTGGTGCTGTTCGGGAGGCGGGGGAAGGGGGGTGTCACACCTGTCAAGGGCAGGCTCACTTAATCTATTCTTCCTTCTACAAGGAACATCAAAATAAGAGTGTTCCATCATTTTTCCGTATCAAGGAACAAGCAGAGATAGTTATGTATTTATCACTGGGCAATAACGCCCAAGGTACACCAAAGGCAATACCAATAACAAAAAGAGAAATGTGGTGTGAGTGTGAAAGGAAGTTTGTGGGTGCATTTCATTCCAGAAAACATTGCTCTTAATTTTCCTGTGCTACATTTCTGATATTTCACCTCTGAAAACTCTTTTGTAAGTTCTAGACAGTAAGTTAGAAAAACAACTGGTAAGATGTGTAACAACATTCTAATTGGAGAATAATTCTGCTTACAGAGTACCAAAGTGCTCAAAGAAACTGTCATAGTTATCTCTAGGTCAGATGTCGGATTCAACAAGCTTCTTTTTTATTAGGCTGAATCTCCAAGAAAGCCTTAGAAACCCATTTCTTCCACCAATAATCAATAAAATAACTCAGCACCATTCCTAATGTGAATCTAATTGTGAAAACCAGTTTTTTCCTCCCTTCAAGCAACATGGCTTTCATATTTACTACCGAGACTATAAAGATGAATCAGAGAACTGTCTTAAAAACTACTCCATAGTGGAGGAAACAAAATGGTACATCAGTAACTTTGCCAGCAATGAGAAATTAGAGTGTGACTTCAGAGAGATACAGAGGCAAAAAAGGGGGAGAAAGATTGGGGTGGTCAATGAAATATCCACAAAAGAAGTATTATTTTATTCTTGATCTTGGAAGTTTATCAGGACTTAGAATCGATGTACTACAGTGTTAACTAATGCTTCACAGTGTAAGATCTGAAGCCATACTACCTGGTTGCAAATCCCAGATCTACCACTTACTTAGCTGGGTAACTAGCCAAAGTTTCCTTATCTATAAAATGGGGTCGTTAAAAGGAACAAATTAAAAACAGTTGGCCCTCCCTATTCATAGGGGATTGGTTCCAGAGCTCTGTTGGTTACCAAAATCTGAGGATGCTGATGTCCTTTATGTAAAATAGTGCAGTATTTGCATATAACCTAGGTACATCTTCCGATATACCTTACATCATCTCTAGATTACTTACAATACCTAAAACAATGTAAATGCTATGTAAATAGTTGTTATACTATATTTCCTTTGTATTATTGTTATTGTTGTTGTTTTTTTTTTTTTCCCCAAATATTTTCAATCAGAGGTTGGTTTGTATTCATGGATGCAGGACCTGGGAATACAAAGGGCTGACTGTAATGTTCTTAGTAAAGTGAATGGAATGTAGTAAGCACTGAGTAAATATGAGCAGATAATACTGAATGCACAGACTGGCAGTGGAGGGCGTGAGAAAAGACAGTCTTTCAGGCAGCATAGATGAATGCAAAAAGCTGAGACAGGTTGAGTTGTGGTCCAGGAAGAGTAGGCTCCTCTATTTTTCTGGGGCTTAGATGTGTAAGAGGAAGATAAGGATAGAAAAAATGATTGGGGCCAGACTGTAGGAGACTGTGTACCAGTTGGAGGCAACAGATTCACTTCCTCATATTTCGAGTAATAATAATGACACCCATTCTTACTTCCCCTTCCCAAAGTGATACTAAGGAAATGCAGAAGAAAGCTAGATAGAAAATTATTCATCTTTTTGCTAAATTATGAATTAAAAACCTGGATTATTTATGAATGCCAAATAAGATTTTACAGTAATTAACCTGTCACAATACACATAGTCTACAATCAAACTACATTTTGAATACTGCTGTAAAACTCCTTTCAACACATTAATATCATTACTATAAGGTTTCTGAATTAAATTTAAAAGGCAGTAGAAATAAAAGCTGCACTATAAAAGGATTATTTTTATACAGAGAGACCCTAAAATTGTAAGCTTTATTATCTAGGACAAGTGCACTAAGGCTTTAAGCAACTGCTGTATTTTGATTATTCGGCCCCAAACACGGAAATCCAAAAAAAAAAAAAAAAAAAAAAAGTGGCTTAAAAGCAAAGATAAGGGCTTAATATGTGTGAGATGGATGCTTACACAGATTATTTCAAGGCACTATTTCATCTGATTAATCAGGCAGGGATGCTTCCTATGATAAATTTTTAAAATATGGGCAATTAGAAGGAAAAATCAGTTAACTATAATTTCATAAAGAACGAAAGCTATAGGTGTCATTATAGCATTTTTGTTTCTTTTTGATTCTTTGTTATAGCTGATATGGTCATCTACAATGAAAGCACAAAATCAGAGGCATAACTGTTAGATAACAACTAATACACATTGAGTAAAATGCTTTGGAAAAGATATAGTCATGTGAATTACAACTGATGTAAAAGATTTATAGACAGGAAGTTAAATGCACAGAGTTCTGTTTCCAAGTTGCTGTGTGAAAGTCACTCTTCTCAGCCTCCAGTGCATCATCTATAATGGGAATGGACTGGGTTTAGTAGCACACAGATTTATAAATCCCTGAGAATTGTATTGCTGTAGGTTGAGATTTGGAAATCTAGAGATTCAAACGGTGGTGTCCAGAACAAAATATGATGCTAAGTTGCATTTTATATATATTATGCTAAAATTCCATCCATCTATTAACATATCTGATATCTTATAAAACTTAATTTATTAAACAAACTTTTCAAAGCCTAGTTCTCCCACGTGTAAACCACAAGGTAGTCTTTTTAAATATTTAAAAGTTTTCTTATCTAAATCATTTAATGTTTACAGGTTTTATTGCTTATTTTACTGGAGCATATTTGATATACATTATATCTTTATCTGCTTAATAAATCTGATGTTTTTCTTCAGCAAAATTTACAGCATAACCAATGCACATACCTTTTCTGTAGACTCTTCGTTTACCATGGCAACAACTCAGCCAATTGTAGAATTTTGTTGAAATTCACCTCTGTACATTCTGATCTATATTATAGTAATCCAAATGAGGTGCTGTATATAAATTATAGCTGCTCCCAAGTATTATTTTTAATATTTAAGCTTTTAGGGGCCGGGCGCGGTGCCTCAAGCCTGTAATCCCAGCACTTTGGGAGGCCAAGACGGGCGGATCACGAGGTCAGGAGATCGAGACCATCCTGGCTAACACGGTGAAATCCCGTCTCTACTGAAAAAAAAAAAAAATACAAAAAACTAGCCGGGCGAGATGGTGGGCACCTGTAGTCCCAGCTACTCGGGAGGCTGAGGCAGGAGAATGGCGTGAACCCGGGAGAAGGAGCTTGCAGTGAGCTGAGATCTGGCCACTGCACTCCAGCCTGGGTGACAGAGCGAGATTCCGTCTCAAAAAAAAAAAAAAAAAAAAAAAAAATTAAGCTTTTAAAATTTATTTAATAAAAAAGAAATAAAGTGAAAGAAACCTCTCAGTTACCCCAAATGTACACAATTTGAAGCTAGTGTGTCTCCAACCAGGTAATACATCATTTTTTCTTCCAGATCAAGTACTTAACAAAAGGGATTCATATCCTTTGGCATAAGATGAAAATGCTGCTCCTATGCCCCCCAAAAATTAAAAACATAATTTTATGCCCCATTTTAAAATTAACTTAAATTATACAAGTAATTTATAAATACATTCAAAATGCTTTTCAAAGTTATAACTAAAGTCCTCTTCCCTACTGCCTTATCAAAATTAGACACCATTATATTCTTATAGTTTCACAGACATTTCTCCATGAAGAAAAAATAGTTTTGATCTAGGCATATAAAACAATTTTCATCAAAGTTTTGCATATAATAAAGTCCATTAACGGATTCTGTAGAGGCCAGGTAAAGAATCTCTTTCTTATATGATTCATACTCTCATTCTCAAATGCTGCTGATTGCCCACTGGGCATAAGCAGTTGGGTGATTGACAATCAGATAAGTTAGGCAAGCCAAACTACTGGGAAATATAGTTATTACTTAGGGGGCCATACCATGCATCAAAAGAGATGTAAATATGTGTTCACTTCTGGTGTTGATAACGGTATAATAGAAAATATGGTGAGTTTTGTCGCATTTTTATTTATTTGACGAATTTCTCATAGTCTAGATTCTGTTCACATGTAAATGGCACATACTGGAATTTCTATCCAAAGTCCATGACAAAATCTGCTTTGAGATTTTTGTTCTTATTCAAGGGTATAACTGGTCTTGAAGTCTTTGTCCTAGAAACATTAAGAGATAACTAATAATATTTGCATCAGTCACCTACTAATTGACAGTTTGCTTGATAGAAACATCTGAACAAAGTCAAACCTTTTAATTTGGACATTTTTGCCTAAAATATCTTAGTTGGGTCTCTGCGTTGCCTTAATTATGAGCCAGATTATCCAATGTGTACTTTGAATAGAACCAAACTATCTAACTTTTTTGTATATTCATTTGGTCTTCATGCAACAATTAATCATACTGGTAGGTTAATATACCCTGAAATGTCTGTCTTTGGCTTCAATAAAAGCTATAATAGATTTTCGTGTGTGTGTGTGTGTGTGTGTGTGTGCAAGTGCAAATTTAAACAGAGTTCAAAATAAAAATATATCATATATGAGATACATATATATGATACATATGTATAATCCTATATATGATATATATAATACTATGTATATCATATATATATGATCCTATTCATGCAAATGGAATTTCTGTACCTAAATAACTAGGTCCAGCATTGGTCTAAATATTTAAATTTGTCTTAGTAACCTAGATAAATTTTCTTGTTGCCACTCTACAGATAGATGTTTCAACGTGCAAAATGGACAGTGCCTTGATAATTAGACTCTCATTGAGCATATTTCTAGAAAAGAGAAAGAGAGAAGAAACTGTGTGACAACTTTCCTCTGTAATGTACAAAGCCATGCAGTCCTTTAACTGCAGATCTAATCTATACATACTTTATTAAAATTAAATTACAATCAGATTAGATTCATACATCTCACTCAGGATAACTGTGTCAGTGGAAACGTTTTATTTCTTCACCAAATCAGTCTCGTTATTCCTAAAAGGAGGAAAATATTAGTTCCTATTTCATGGAGTTCCTGTGAATCTCAGAAAACAATGTTTCTAAAGCTGCTAGTTCTGGGCCTGGCATAGAGTTAGTGATCAGTGAGCATCAGCTGCTGCTTTCTCTCTTTTGGCCGGTGCTGCTCCTTGCCTGCCTGGGACTTAAGAGTCCACTAGTGGTGTTCTGGCTCTCCATATTTCTCCCACACCTTTCATCAACCCTAGTTCAACCCATTGTTTTTGTTTTCATTGCTCCTGTACAGTATGTATTTAGTTAGGTTTTGATTTAATTAGGATATTTACATTAGCAACTATGAAAATGTACCAAAATACCTATATTAGAAAAGTCTTGTAATATTTAGTGTAAAACCAAATGAGAAAACATAAAACACTTCTTCCTTTGTTTTTCTTTTGGAGTGAGAGAGGGTGGTAGAAACTCTATCATAAAGATATTTGGTAATCAGATTAATAAGACAATTATATAAATTAGACAAATTGAATAGTGTGAATATGGTGACCATTATTTATGCCATAAAACAAAGTATTCAAAAAGCAGTTAGAACTACGTAAATACTTTTTGAAAAGTCACAGTACAAATTAAAACATCTAATAGATACTTAATATCTTAGATATTTAGTAAATAAAGATACTTAATATCTTAGAAACTTGAACTGCCTGAAGAGTAGTTCTACAAGCCATGTTTGTTACATGATGTATTATTCACAGATACCTCAATTAAATACCTAGATTTCAACAATGACTATTATAACCTTAACTGGTGCCCATGATTTATTAGTACCAATAGTAAAACTCCCAAGAAGCAACTCTAAGTTCCATTAGTTCATAATCTATTGTTAAATATTGAATAAAACTATGTGGTCAAGGCAAAAAGAAAATATTAATGGTTAAATAAATAGATCAGCTTGGGAGATAGAGTGCCCCGATCTATTTATCCTACCGAAATAATGCTAGACATGATTTATTAATAGTTAACTAATGTCCAGATGCTTCCATATGTACTATTATTTCTAATTTTAACAACTTTGTGAAAATGTGGTATTTTTATAAAGTTTAAGTAGAAAAAGGAACTTACCTAGGGTCCACTGTTATTTAATCAGCTGAGTCAGTACTTTAAGTCAGAGCAATATTGTTTCAAAGTCTGTACTTTTTCTATCGTGTTGTGTGGAACTTTGGAAATTTTCATGAAAAAGTCTTTCACTGAGGCCCAAACTCATTATTTGCTCCCCATCCTTGAATGTATGTACCAGGCAGGATACCTTAAAGGGTAAGTCTCAATCATTCTTTATATCTATTTTCCAGAAGAGACTAGCACAATCAATCAACAAGCACAACCCCCATGTTAGCAGAATTTTGCATCTAAGATATTGGACCTAAATTGTTCCTGCCATCAAGGCTTAAGACTTAGTGTTACATTATGAATCTCAAACTATCCTTAAATATTATAAGGGCTAGTCAGTATAGCACATGACAACAAATTTAAACAGAGTTCAAAATAAAAGGTATAAGCAAGAGATCACTTTCTCTTCATCTAAGCCTTGGAGACAGAATAGGTTTCCAGTGGGCAGAGGAGGAAAGGTGTGCAAAGCAAAACTATTAACATTCGTACGGTCATGGAGAAGAGGTAAAGGCAATAAAATGGAGTTTTTGTGGGGCACTGAGGATATCAGCCTTGTTAGGGCAAGACATGTTCATGTAAAAACTGCGAAATGAAGATCTGCCTCTTCTAAATAAGATGGTACCAGTCTTGAAAAGGTCCTGAAAGAATGGCAAGACTAGTCTGCTCTTGATACCCTACTAGGCTTGGAGAGCTCTGTTGGGTAGAACTTGACAATCATGAGGTCAAGGCAGTTAAGCCCAGGCAATGCTGCTCAATTTCAAGGCAAAATGCCAGCTGGGTTCTGAAATGTACATCCTGGATCAAAAGAAAGACTTGAGGAAATCCTTGAAATTGAGTTAAATGTAAATTTACCATCACAAATCTAACCACATTTTCCAGTGTCATTCCTGTTGATGGCAGATTTTTAAACTTGTAAATTCCTTATGTTCAGTGAATCTCACAGCTGGCTGGCATATAAAAATAGAAATTTGTGCATTTAAGTGGAGATATCAGCATAATACAAAGAAATGAGAATAGGTTTGGGAGCTATTAAGATCTGGGTTCATATTCTACCTCTAGCACTTTTTTATTGTTTAGGCTTGAGTGAGTTACATTATCTCACGGACAATCATTAATTCATCAGCAAAATAGAAATACCACCACTTATCTCAAGGAGTTGTTCTAAAAATTAAAAGTGATAGTTATATTAAAGTATTCAATATACACATTAGATATTTACTAACCATGTCTGATCCACAACAATGCGATGCATGTTTTTGTCCCTTTTCTGGAAAATCTATAATCTGCATGTGGTTTCTATTTGTCATTTATAGACATATTTTATTTTTATACATTTATGAAAAGGATCTTGTTGTAGGACCATTGATTAAATTGACCTTGGACTCTCGGCTTGCTAACAGTTAGGTCATATACCCTCTCTTAGAAACTGTTTACTCTACATAACTGATTTTGTTCCTACTAATATCTTAGAAACTGTTTACTCTACATAACTGATTTTGTTCCTACTAATAGTTGTGATTTGGTGTGCATGTTCCAGAGTCCCAGGAATAATTGTTTTAGGTCAATGTTGGAATAACAAGGTATGATTTTTGTTTATTCTACTAAACAGAGACATATGTTTGATTTTCTTGTTATATTTGGCAGGGTTTTTTGAATTCTTAGTTGCCTTCTTTTTTAATTTGTACCCTGCCAATTATTTTTCCATATGGATCATTCTGAGGAATTAAAATAATATCAATGATGTTAATAACAGCAATGGCAGCTTACATTTATAATAAACCATATTGCCTAAGAAATCCAATTGCTCTCATTACACCATTTATTCCAGCAGATAAATTTCTTCACTTAAGGGATGAGAGACTAAAGGATTTAGGATTTAGTAATTTAAGATCAGAAAGTGAAACCAGTAACAGAAGTCGGATAAAAATCAAAATCACCTAAAGAGAGAAATATGTGTAGGAGTCTGTGTGTGCACACCCAGGCACAGAGAAGGTAAAAAGATAAGCAATTCCTAAGAAAAAGTTGGTAATTGTCATTGATATGCAATTTAAGCTGCATTTTTAGGCTGTATTACTCTGACGTGGGGCCAAGTTCCTAATGCCATGACCTTCTGTGCAGCTATGTTTGTTTCCATAACTGGCTAGCTTTCAGAAACCACCATGCATGTTGGATGAACATTCATCTGTTGTGTTGGCAATTCTTGAGAAGAGCATAACTTCCATTCTTTAATCCCCTAGACTCATTGGCTATTTTCAAATATGTAAGAACAGGTCACAAATCAGACTCAAAGCTAGCACAACTCAAGGGAGTAATTTTTTTTCTTTCTCCTTCACTAAATTCATCATCTACATTTTAAATCCTATTATAGTTTCCACATGTTTCAAGTTGTGAGCTTTTTATTTGAATGTTGTCCTAGGCTATATCCAAGTACATTTTAGTCATATTTGATATGAAAGAATCTTAAACACAAAATATAAGCAAAATCATGTAAATTGGAGTAACCTACATTAATATAAAACTACTTTAAGTGACATAAATACACTTATTAAATTGTTGTGAACTATGTAATACAGAGGTTCTGCACAAGTATATAAAAAGTTTAAGCTATTGCAGTAACTAGAAAATTATTGATAACATTATCCATACATTGATGCTTAATATTAATTACATTCCTTTTTACTACCCTCTAGAAGTAATTACTATTATAAAGGTTTATATGAATTTAATTTTAAAATTTATTTATTATATTTGACTAAGATAATAAAAAGTTTAACTCCAAAGAGAAACTCTTCTGAATTTTTTTTACTACTATCAATGAGATGGGTTTTCTTTTGTTTTAAGAGCCTATGTGAATAATGACTATAACTAAGATTTATTTAGAAAAAAATGACATTTAAATATACTGCAAATTCAAAGTTCCCCTTATATAAAATTCACAAGTTTGGTTATGATTTTTCTGTCACTTTTGAAGCAGAAACAGCTCTAACACCTAAAAGCCTTATTTATTTAGCATGCTCAAAATATTCAAGAGATCATTTTTTAAAAAAGAAAAAACTATCACAAAACAGAATTGGAACAGAACACAATGCATAATGCATTAAAAACAAGAAAGATTCATTGCATGAACACTGAGGGGGAGATGTGAAGAAATTGCATTCTGAGAATTAAGGCTGATTTGTTCGGTGCACTGAAAGATTTGGGTCCTGGGCCAGATTGAAGTTTCTGAGATTTTTTTGGAAGTGGATTTATTTAGAAGTGTGTGCATGCTTGCTAGTTACATGCTATGTCTGGTGATTTCTTCTGAAATTTATTCTTAAGTTCATCTTTCCTTCAGTTACTTCAGTCTCTGAAAAGGTTTCTGTCACTATCTGATGTGCATCTTCATTTAACACCATGAAACTATTCTTTCCATCTCTCTCTTGAGTGCTTCCGGTTTAATTTCTATTTGCTGTGGTTGTATCTTATCTCACCTGGTCTGCTAAGCCACCGAGATGGCTGGTGTTAACGGAGGAACACCTTATCACATAAACATGTCTGTTGTACATTTTATCATCTTGGGATTTTATTTTTCTATGAAGTTGATCATATATGTGAAAGGTTATGTCTCTTTTGATAAAAGATGTACATTACCCTTTTCCAGTTAAACTAATGGTGAAATTTTCTGTAGTGGAAGAAACATGGTGTATGGAACTATATTCCTTACATTATTTCAGTCCTTCATTATAGTTTAAAAAATAAGAAATTAGTTTGAGTTTAAGGAAAAAAGAACATTGCATAATTAGCAGGGTTTTCCATTGACTAAGAAAAGAAAGAAATGTAAATAGGAAGATGGAAAGTGGCTTCTTTTGAAGATGTACACTATGCTAAAATTGCAGAAGAACTGGGATGGGGAAAGCTGAAAGCCAAGACCGCTGAGAAGATCTGTAAATCTAATAAAGGCAAGGAAGGTCCAGGGACCTGGATTGTGAGCCCAGGGAGTGGGACCCGCAGGGATTAGGCTTATGAAGATGGGGCCAAGTCAACGTTGATGTCAATGACAATAACATTTGATGGGCCTTAATTCTGTAGTCCACACTGGGTTGGGATGAGACAAAAGGGGACAAGACAGCGTGGTGTGGAAGAAAGCTCTGTGGGACTCCAGGAGCGCAAGCTTCTGTTGTCACTCTCATGAGCCACCCGCTTTCTTTCCTCGGTTCTCTTTCTTGTTAGATATAGTGAACAAATATTGATTCCATGGCTACTGTGTTCTATATTGTGATTTTGGTCCTGAGAGTCTAGCAGTAAATAAAATAACCATAATCCCTGATCTTCTGATGCTTAATTCAAAAAGAGATATAGACAATGACTAAATAATACACTAATTAAAATTAAAGATTGTGCTATGTTAAACAGGAAAATAGGCCAGGGGCAGTGGCTCACGCCTATAATCCCAGCATTTTGGGAGGCCGAGGCAGGCAGATCGCTTGAGGTTTGGAGTTTGAGACCAGCCTGGCCAACATGATGAAACCTCGTCTCTACTAAAAATACAAAAATTAGCTGGGCATGGTGGCACATGTCTGTAATCCCAGCTACTTGGGAGACTGAGGCAGGAGAATCACTTGAATCTCAGTGAGCTGAGAACATGCCACTGCACTCTAGCCTGGGTGATAGAGTGAGACTCCATCTCAAAAATAAAAAATAAAAAATAAAAAAGGAAAATATATAGGCTTATGAAGAATATAAAATAACTTTATTAACATTGGAGAAATCAGGAAAGCATCTCTAAGGAAGCAATATTTTCTCAAGAATGATGAGGCATTAACCTGACATACAGAGGGAAGAGCATTGTTTCATGCAGAGGAATAGCATGAGTAAAGATGCTGAGATAGGAAAGCTTTGGTGTGTTCGAGAAACTGAATGAAGTCCAGGGTGACTGAAGTATGATCTGAGGAGGAGGAGGTAGAAGGCATTGGGTGAGATAACGAGGTAAACAGGGGTAAAAATTAGAACTTTATATACATGCTACAACATTTAGATTTTTCCCTAATTATAAAAGGATCTATTGAAAGCATTTGAGCAGGAAATGGACAAGATTATAAAGGTCATTCTGGTTTTCAGTTTAGAAAATATATTGATGTCACACAAGAAGTCACAGGTGTAGTTAGGAGGCTATTAAGATGTATGATACAATGGTTACTGCAGTGAAAGTGGAGGTGGTAAAAAACAGACGCACAGATATTTACTTGATAAGACTTTGTGTTTTGTGTTCAATTTTATGCCATTATAGAAGGGATATATTAAGAATAACTACCAGATTTTCAGATCAAGCAAATGATAGAATTGCGTTTCTGTTTACTCTTTTGAGAAGTAGATGATTAGAAAAGAGAAAAACTCTGTGTGCATGTGTGTGTGTGCATGCATGTGTGTGCGTGCATGTGTGTGTGTCTGGTGTAGGATGGGAGATCAAGAATCTGTTTGTGACCTGTGAAAGTAGAGATGCTTGTGAGATATCAAAATGGAGAGATGCTGTGGACTATTAGATAAATAGGTCTAGAGTTCAGAAGAAAGGGCTGTGCTAGAAATATCAGTGTGGGAGTAATTAGTAAATACAAAATATTTTTAAGGTCATATGTTTGGTTGAAACCATCCAAATAAAGCTTTTAGTTACTATAATATTTAGAGGCTGGATAGAAATGAGGAACCAGAAAAAAAGGTACTGAGAAGTTTGGCCAGAGAGATATGCTGAGGACCAGAAGAGTGGCGTAAGAAAAGACCAAAGGAGAGACTTCCTTGTAAGATGAAGGCTGAAACGTGGTGGTTATTGTTTGCTTTTGCAAGAGTAGCTCAAGTAAGGTAACAGGAATGTAAGTCAGGCTAAAGTGTGCTGAAAATATAATGGGAAATAAGAATCTAGAAATTGTAAACAAGAGGCTTAGTGGTGAAGGGAGATGGGTTCTGTACAGAGACAGAGCAATAGACTTTGGAGTCAAGGAAGTTTTCTATTTTTAGGGTAGATTTTGGGATATGTTTACGTGCCAATGTGAATAACGGGGTACAAAGGGATAAAATAAATATGTAAAGAGAAAAAGTCTTTAAGAGCTAAAGGGGGAGTTTTTCTGTTAAGTCTCGTCTTTGTCTATTGTATAAACAGAGAGAGCAAGTCAAGTATGAGTGAAGATGAAGGCTAAAGTATGAGTAAGTCAAGTATGAGTGAAGATGCACATTAAATGGCCAATGCAGAGAGGAGTCTTGGACAGCTTCTGCCTTTTTGTGTAGGCTGAGACTCTAGCAGTCAATAGTTGAGGGTAAACAAGACATAGAATTCTGAGTATGTGGGCACTGAAAGCATCATTAAAATGTTTTCTCCTCCTATTGGTTGAGAATTATAATTGAGTCATGCAATGAACTCGAGATTTAGAAATAACTTATTCTAAATTCATCATTTCATAAATAAGTAAACTTAAGTCCAGAGAAACAGGCTAGCTGTAGAACTAGGACCAGAGTCCAAATCACCTATTTTTTTATTCAAACATTATTTCTACAGATGACTCAAAATATTAACTATCCTTGAAATAATCTTTCAACCAAAAGGAAAATGCAGTTATCCGGCCACTACCCAAAACTGAACAGAAATGATCCCAAATTATTGGCAGTTCTAAATCATAATGGAAATATAAACAGCATGTTAACAGATTTCAGGGTTTCTAACTGTTTGGAAGTTTCAAAGAAATGGCTTTCTACACCAATTTTGGGCATGTTTTCCATGGTGCTTTTCCAGACCAACTGAGAAATGGAAGCTAATTTTTAGAAGCTAATATTTTCCAAACCTACAAGAGCTATTGATCAATTTGGATAAGTAAGTGAATTGCCTTCAAGAAGGTTTTTTAAAAACAGAGTCCAAAGCTCATTTATCAAGCAGTGAACATTCAAAACTTTGGACTGGAAATGTCAAAGTCACTTGGCTATTAATGTTTGCTATCTGAGCATTTTCTTTCTAATTCAAACATATAGGAATTAAAATTTATAAATTTACTATACCATTTGCCTGGAGTTCTTAGTAAAACAATATGCATATATATAAAAAGAGCTTCATCCAACACTGTATTAAAAGATAAATGCCTTTTAATCATGGTATATGTTTTAAAAGGTAACCTTTTTAATGCTTTTATTTTTAACCATGGATAGAGTGAAGCATATTTACTAGTGATAGGGTGGGCTGTTTTCTAATACAAAAGTAAGAAACTAAAATATCATTATAAAAGACAAGCAATATTAATTAATTTTATATGCCAGTCATTTATAATTAAAGCAAAATATTTTCTCAAAGGATCAGTTATTTTGGAGAAAAAAAAGGAGTAACTTTAACTCATGATTTTGCTAATGTCTTTTCAGCTCCAGCCAAGCTATCTTACTAAACCTCTTAGACCCTCAGACCTTCAGACTAGTCTTTTAGAGAGAGACATGAGGGTTTATAAAATACTGAGATGAAGGCATTGGCTGGACGTTGTGGCTCATACTTGTAATTCCAGCACTTTGGGAGGCCAAGGCGGGTGGATCAATTGAGGTCAGGAGTTCGAGGCTAGCCTGGCCAACATGGTGAAACCCTGTCTCAACTAAAAATACAAACAGAAAAAAAAATAGCTGGGCATGATGACAAGCACCTATAGTCCCAGCTGTTTGGGTGGCTGAGGTGAGAGAATTGCTTGAACCTCGGAGGTAGAGGTTGCAGTGAGCCAAGATTGTGCCACTGTACTCCAGCCTGGGTGACAAAGTGAGACTTCATCTCAAAAAAAAGAAAAAAGAAAAAAAGTATTGACTGCAATATAAGATGCAAGTTTTGGGGGTATTATGCTATAGGTTATCAGAAAACTTACGCAGGTAAAAAGTAAACTGCCTTTAGAGCTAATTTAGGAAAACATTGTATTTTCTGAGTGACAAGATATTTGGGAAGAAACTTGTCTTTTCTTGCCTTGTAGCCATTACCAGAACTGTGCATCATCTAGACTTGCATGGTCAAATGTAGTAGCCACTAGCCACATGTGGCTATTGAGCACCTGAAATGTGGCTAGTCTGAATTAAGATGTGCTGCACACTATTCACAATAGCAAAGCCCTGGAATTAACCTAATTGCCCATCAATGATGGACTGGATAAAGAAAATGTGATACATATATACCTGGGATACTATGGAGATGTAAAAAGGAACAAGATCATGTCTTTTGCAGGACATGGATGGAGCTGGAGGCCATTATCCTCAGCAAACTAACACAGGAACAGAAAACCAAATACCACATGTTCTCACTTATAAGTGAGCTAATGTCTTTTAATAAGAGCTTTTAATAAGAGCTCACTTTTAAAGTGAACTAATAAGACATTAGCTTACTTGTAAGAGAGCTAAATGATAAGAACATATAGACTCATAGAGGGAAACAACACACACTGGGGCCTTTCAGAGGGTGGAAGGTGGGAGGAGGGAGAGGATCAGGAAAAATAACTAACGAGTCTACGCTTAAGACTTGGTTGAGGAAAATAATTTATACCACAAGCAACCATGACACAAGTTTACTCATATAATGAACCTGCAGATGTACCCCTGCACATGTAACTTTTAAAATAAAAGTTTAGAAAACAAAGATGTGCTGCAGGTAAAAAATACACACTAGATTTCAAAGACTGAGTATGAAAAAGACAATGTAAAATGTCTCAAGTCGTTTTATGTTGATTACATGGAAAAATGATGATACTTTTTATAGGTTAAATAAACTATATTATTGAAATTAATTCCCCCTTTTGATCTTTTAATGTAACTACTAAAAAGTATAGTTATATATGTCGTTTGCATTGTGGCTTACATTAGATTTCTATTGCATATAGCTTTTGTATGAATACATTTTTTTGATCAAAAGAAATGAGTCAAGAAACTTCATTTTTAAAAATATATATACAGATTCTCACTCTGTCTTCCAGGCTGGAGGCTGGAGTGCAGTGGCACAATCTTGGCTCACTGCAACCTCTGCCCACCAGGTTCAAGCGATTCTTGTGCCTCAGCCTCCTGAGTAGCTGGGATTACAGGCATATGTCAGCATGCCTGGTTAATTTTTATATTTTTAGTGGAGACAGGGTTTTGCCATGTTGGCCAGGCTGGTCTCAAACTACTGGCCACAAGTGATCTGCCTGCCTTAGCCTCCCAAAGTGCTGGAATATAGGCATGAGCCACCACGCCTGACCTTATGTTTTGTTTTGCTAAGACATTAACTAGAAATGTGGAAAGTCTTTAAGACAATTTGTGTTATTTTTTGGCAGAGTCATAAACTGGAAAGGCAGAGTTGGCTTATTTGCCTTGTAGTGACACCAGAAACAGGTGTTACAGTACAGCATTTCCCAAAATAAACCGCTGAATTACTTGTACCCATGACACAGGACTTTCAATCTTATTTTTTTACAAGTAAAACCAAAGTCTCTCTGTTACTTTTTATTCGTGGGATTTCAAGTATAGTATAATCTGGCAAGTACCAAAAGTGTTCCAGGCAAGGGAAGACTATTTCTCACTTCTCCCACCGAACTGAAATTCACTCACTCATTGATCTATTCATCACCGAATATTCACTGAAATTTTTGTATGTGCAGATCTCATGTTAGTGATAAAGGTTGAATATATATTTTAATAGCACTCGACCCAAAGGAGTTTAAAACCTTTTGCAATGACAGATATATAATTAATAATTACCAGAAAGTATGATCAGTGCATCAGTGTTAAAATATGCTTTAAAACAATATTTTGTTAGATTTTAACTAAGAATAAGTAGAAAGGTTAAAGAAAGCATCACAAATAAAGTTAATAATTGCACTGAACCTTGATGTTCAAAAAGAAATTTTTCCCATGGAAGGAGGAAAATAAATATTTATTAACACCTGCCATGTACCATAACCCAAGATTGAGCACTTTAACATGAATTGTCCCTTTAAGACCATAATTACATGATATTAACATTAGTCTCCTTATTCTTATAAAAAGAATGGAGAGAATCATTTCATTATAAATAATATGTGCTGTATCAGCTGTGATTTTCATCACGGTAGACACTGAAGAAATGCCTGATAAAAATGAGTGGGAAAAAATAGGGTTACATAGATTAGTGATCAGAAAATGTCAGAGCTGGAGGAGATTCACAATTCTATTTGATCCAAGTCCCTCTTTTTAAAGATGAAGCCCAGAGAATTAATTGACTTGCTTAAGGTAAATAAATAACAAAGGAGGACAGAATTGCCACCTAGAGGTTCTGTTCTGAATTGCAGAACTTTCTTTTTTTCTTTTTTCCTTTTTTTTTAATTGTTCATGGCCACAAGTAGTTAGTTGACAAAGTTTTAGCCCATAACTACAGAAGACAATTTCATCAAAACCTGCACTCTGATAACAACACACTTCAAACCATGCTCATGATTTATTGCAAGCTTTCAGCTTACTTGTAAAAGATTCCTGTCTGTATTCTACGGATTAGAGCTGTACTTATAATATTAACATTTAATCATATTCTTTATTTGGAAATTCTGATAATTTTTTTCACCTGCTTTCCTAAATATTTTTTTTAACAGGACTGATATTATCATGGTACTTTTGGTAATACAAAGCTTCAATATATACTGGACCCTAGAGCTCTCTAGTGAATCAATTTGACACATAATTATTGGGCTAACATTAAATGAAGCACTTGGCTGAGAATTTGAAGATAAATAATACAATGGATTCTGGATCCAGTGACTTTAGAGTTGTTAGCAGAAATATACTTGCAAACAATAACAGATAGCGAGCGCTTGAATTCTTCCAAGTGACTTATACCTACAATTTCATTTAACATTTACAGCTATTCTATGAGGCATACACTGTTATGCATCTCAGTAAAGAGGAAACTGTGGAAAAATAAGTAACTTTCTCAAAGCCACAGAGCCAGGAAATGGCAGAGCCATGATGCAAACCCAGTCACTATGACTTCAGAGTAGTCATTCTTTATCACTAAGCTATGCTACCTCCTACTCAATCCACATAAATGTAGTTCAATACACAATTAAGTGTATGCAAATCCTGTGGATGCACAAGGAAGGTGAAGAGGGTCACAGATGACTTCAAGAAAGATGTGCCTTCGGTGGCAAACCTGGAAAAACGAAGTAGGGAGAGCTTGAAAAGAGAGGAGGAGAGATATTCCAAACTCGTGGAGGCAAGGCCTATGAGAGCTTGAGAATGGCAAAGAGAATGTTGGTTTCCAAGCACAGAATGCACAGAAAGAAGGGAGCTTGAAGAGGTAGGCTTGGTCCAATTATGAGGAACCTGAGTATTAGACTATAGGATTTGAAGCCTGCTTCTTCTTCTTTTTTTTTTTTTTTAATATATATATAGTAATGATGCCTGTTTCTTTTTTTATTTTATTTTATTTTATTATTATACTTTAAGTTCTAGGGTACATGTGCATAATGTGCAGGTTTGTTACATATGTATACTTGTGCCATGTTGGTGTGCTGCACCCATCAACTCGTCAGCACCCATCAATTCATCATTTATATCAGGTATGACTCCCAATGCAATCCCTCCCCCCTCCCCCTGCTTCTTTAGAAATGGACAGGTACAAAAAGTTTTAAAAGGTTTTAAGGATAAGGGTGACTAGAATCAATTTATTTTAAGAATAATCACCTAGGGAGTAGTGTGAAGAATTAGAGGCAGGGGGATTATGTATGCTTTTAATATTAAGATTAAGAGTCTGAATGAAGGGAACACCAGGAGCAATGGAATTATGTGGAAAACTATGGAGGCAGATTCAGCAAGACTTCATGGGAGTCAGGCTTTTAAAAACATGGGTTGAAAAGATTGGCAATTAAGTCTGACTTTCTGCCTGGGTTAAAGAGAACATGTACTGAGATCAGAAAAACAAAAATGAAGGTAGGTTTGGGAAGGGGTAAGAAAATGCGTTTAGATAAGTTGTACCTCTTTGATTTATTCTGAGTGGGAGTGGGGTGCTGGTGGTCGTTATAACATAGAATAAAAAATAGACTTCTCTTTAATGTGCTTAAAGTGTAGTAACAGAGATAATAAACATATAAATATCTATAACATGAGTCAAAATGTAATAAGCCCCATAAAAAAGGTATTATGAGAATTAAGAAAAAAAGATGAAATTATATCTGAACAGAGAATTTCAGACGGACCCTGGAGAATAGTAAGAATAAAACTGTCCAAGAAGAGAAGTGGAATATGCAAAAAGAGATAAACTGAGAGTGTACAGAATAATTTAAGTGCACTTTGGCTGTAGAAGATTCACAGTAGACCAGTCGGTAAATTGGGTTGGAACCAACCATCCATTTGGGCTCACAAGAAATTTGAAGAGACATTGATTTTAAAAATTGAATGAAAAGGCTGGACGGGCAGCTCATGCTTGTAATCTCAGCACTTTGGGAGGCCGAGGTGGATGGATCACCAGGTCAGGAGTTCGAGACTAGCCTGACCAACACGGTGAAACCCCGTCTCTACTCAAAATACAAAAATTAGCCAGGCGTAGTGGTGTGCGCCTGGAGTCCCAGGTACTCGGGAGGCTGAGGCAGGAGAATCGTTTGAATCTGGGAGGTGGAGGTTGCAGTGAGCCAAGATCGGGCCACTGCACTTTAGCCTGGGTGACAGAGTGAGACTCTGTCTTAATAATAATAATAATAATAATAATAATAATAATAATAATAATAAATACATAAAGTTAAATTTTAAAAAATTGAACGAAAAAATAAGGCACTAATAAGGCGCTAAAAATTATGCTAGGAATGAACTTACAGTGAGTGATATTAGAGAAACTAAAGGCAGGGGAACTTGCTCAAAAGTCCTTAAATAATCCAGTTAAGAGCTGGTGAGGCCTTGAATAAAAGAAGAAGTTCACTATGGATATAAAAGTAATGGCACATAGTAATTTAATCTGATGAAAATGACATAGGAAGAGAGGGGAATCAACAGGGTCTTTGAGTTTTGAGAGAACACTAATAAGAGTAACAGACATAGGAAAAGTGGTGAGTGGAAACAGAATTGAGATTCATGTTTTGAGTCTGAAGCTGACAATGTAAGTCTAGATCTCTTTCATTAACTGCTGTGCATCTGGCTATGTGCACATTGAATTGCAAAATGATTGTAGGCTGAGCTAAAACTAGACATAAGCTTTTATGATGACCAACATTTTGTGTTATTCTTTAGTTTCTTGGAGCATCAGCCCAATCTGAACAAAACATTTTGCTTTACAACATGACATTCAGAGACAATTATGATTGGTAGCATTTCAAAGACTTCCCTTGGATTAAATAGAAATTAATACACAATTATTTTCCAGAAGACAGTCGACTTACAATCCTTGAAATCTTGATAATCGTAGCTTAGTGTACTGGGCCAGAGGTTGCAGAGAATAATGGTATTCAAATCCCTGAATATATATATTGGTGTGATGTAGGAAAATCTGCCTCCATGGATGAGGAAACATGAGTATTCTGAAGCAAACATACACACAGTTTTGGTACAAGGGAAGATTCCGTAAATAAGAAAAATAAAAGTACAAAATATTCTTCATAATTCTGTTAGGAATTCTGACACTGGTCTGTACCCATCAGATGCTTAAAAATTAAAAAATTTTAATAATTATTATTAACAGCTCCATTTATTTATAGTTTATTGGACATTAGAAATATACCAAAAATATCATAAGCATTATCACATTAATGTTTTTAACAGCACTTTTAGATAAGTATCAGCATACTTGCAGGAGTACATCCATTTTACCAATGGGAAAATTGAGAGTCAGAGACTTTAATTAGCTGCTATAAGTCCCACTTGTGTGTGACACAGCCAAATTTACAGCACATGTCTGTTTGACACCAGAGTCTGTACTCTTAACCATTGTGTCATACTTCATTGGTTTCTTTTAAGCCTTGGTTCTAAACAGCAGTGCTGGTTTTATATTCCAGACCTTCGCGGACAGCACCTGTCAATTAACCTTTCCCAGAGTGAAAAATGTCCTAGAGCATAAATACGGTTCCACTAGTGCTTAAGAAACTAGCAGCTCAACATGAAAAGCCATTGCAGATACCTTTCTCCCCTGTATAGTCGCATTCTGTTAGCAGATGCCGAATCATCACGCTATCTATCTTGTCAAGGGGAATGAATCATTTTCTCTTCCAATATTTGTAATTCTTCTTCATATGGTTTAGCAGAAAAACAATGCCATTCTGCATCTTCCTATTTCTGCTCTAACAAGAAATACGCAAAATAAAAATAATCATGACATCCTTTTTTTTCTAATCAGAGAGTCTGTCTATTCTTTCCTCAGAAATGAGGGGAAAATGTTGAATGCATTACATTTTTAACCATTCCTCTTAACTTGGTCCACATATTACAGTTACTCCTTTACAGATACCTTTGGAAACAAAACACTTTTCAAGGAAATAGCATTGGGGAATTACAACCTTTAAAACAAATATTTTAAAAGACATAATATATGATCGTTCTTTTTCAGATATTCTAAAAGTATATTTTTGGTGTAGATTGTGCAAGATTCACTCTATTTCTGAAGGAATGATGTTATTTTTATTGAGTTCTGTAAAAGGATAGAACTGCCTGCAAAGGAAATAAATCGCATAATGAATGGTACTTGTTTATAGACTGCTAAGCATTGTAGACTTCATATATTTTAATCTCTGTTGTCCTATTTGGGAGCAGATAATGGCCTGGTCTCGGTAAAGAGCACCAGAGGACCACTGCTTAAAAGTATTTACAACCCCAGAGCAACTTTTCACCAGCTTAAGGCTGACATGTGTTAAGAAGTTCTTGTGAGATACAAATATCTGTAAGGACATAATGATGATTAAAGACCTCAACTACTTGGAAATTTGCGAAAAAGAATACTCTTCTGGCTAACAGAAAAAGATCTTCCAATTTATTCATTTGCATTGTAGTTGCATTTTTAACTGTCAAATAATAATTGCATATATTTATGGCTACAATGTGATGTTTTGGTAGTTTTGATATATGCTTACGTTGTGGTGTGATTAAATCAAACTAAGTAAGATATCCATCACTTTGCATACTTATCTGTGTGTGTGTGTGACGAGAACATTTAACATCTACTCTTTTAGAGTAATGGGAAGGTTTGCTGACTCTTAAAGAGAGAGAAAGACAACAGAACGTTTAGGAGAGAGTGATCATGAAAATGGCTGAGAAGCCAGGGCATGCTTTTCCTACGGGAAGATCCAGGGTTAATGGCGCTCTTGTCTTAATGTGTAGACAATTGGTAGACATGCTGGGGATAAAATCTTCAGGTGTAACGAAAGAAAGAACTTTCTAAAAATCAAAGTCATTTAGGATGAAAAAGGCTGCCTTTGTTGATGGAAGAGATTGATCCTAAACTGTGAAAACTTGTCAAGCAAGGAATGTGAGTAGTATAGTTATGCCAGGCAAGTTATGATTGCATAACTCACTGACACTCTAATTTCCACTGCAGCAGGCTGAGCTTAGCCTCAATATGTAGGAGAATTGTTTGTGAGTGTTTTGTATTTGGAGGTAGGAATTGTGAGTAAGGGAAATAAAGGAGAGAACAAAAACAGATGAGAAAAATCTGGAGGAGTTGTTGATGAAAACAAGGCTAACTTACAAAAAGCCTTGTTCTTTTCTAGCATTGAAAGAGATGATGGATAGGTTCATTTGTTTCACTATGGTAACCATTTTATTATCTATATGTATCCCATAACATCACGTTGTATACATTTAAATATACACAATAAAATTTATTAAAAAAACAAAAAAACAAAAAAACAGAACTTTCCAGGACATTTAGCATTGCTCTGGGTTATTACCAAGGGTTTCTGATATGCACACAAAGCAAGATGAAGGTGTTTTCTCACTTGGATACTAATTTTGTGAATGCAAATCCCAACCACTTTATAGGTTGTGTATTAAATGGATGCCTTTTGGGGAATCTGTGACTTAATTCAAATGAATAATTCACATAGTAGGATTTTAAGCCAAGTGAGGGAAATATTTTCATTGGCTCTTTCCATATCACGTGTTATAAGTAGGTCTTCCTCCACTTCTAAGAAAGGTGGCATCTCTTGGTTTATTTTTATCTTGTTCATATATTAACTCCTATAAATGTAAAAGCCATAGACCAATGGCCTAAATAAAGTTATCAGGACAAATTTCTGGAAATATTATACTTAGTATCCTATTTTTTTTTACAAGTTTACTGTAGAGAATTGGAAAAACACAAAATAGCAAAATGGCATTAAAATTGCCAATAATCCTACCAGTAAGAGATAATCACTGTTTACATTGATTCATAATAATTTTCTAGTTTAGGAACAAAATGTGCATAAAATTTTATATTCCAATATTTTATTAAATTGAAAATAGTCATATAAACATTTTATTGTGACCTAACATATTCTAAGAAGACATGATTTTAAGGAATAAATTTTAGTAATTTTTTAGTCTAGTCTTCTGCTTTCAATTTCATATAATTATTTAAGGCAAATATTATCTCTACCTCCTAAAAAATACTTTCTGCTTTATCTCATTCTAGTAGGCCACTCCAAATTTCCACTTGCTTTTTAGCTAAGCAAAATGTATCTTGATCACTATGAACTCATTTCTTTTACTTGTCTTCACATTGAAGAGTTGAACATTCTTAGAATTTTGATATTCCCTTCTGAGGTCTTTCTGTACATGTCTTCCCTTAGGCATAGTACTACCATCATCAGAGAGAGCATGACACAAAGGAGGGTGCATATATTTATATCAGATGACTCTGGATTTGTGTCCTGCTTCTGCCATTTATGAGCTGTATACACTGCGTTTAAGTGCACAAAATCACTTAAATTTCTCTGAGCCTGTTTCTTGTTCTATAAAATGGACTGGTTGTGTGTATGGGGACAACATACTTAAAGTTCCTCGATTATTGTAAATGCATAGTAATAAGTTAATGCTCTATTATTATAAGGTCTCTTCTAATTCTGGTTTCATAAGCTCTCATTCTTTCTAAGTTCTGTCATTACCCTTTTTTTTTTGGACAGTGACAGTGAATATCTCTAAATTTATAAGGTTGAATGAAGGAAACCTTTATATTGTCATTATGTATAAACTCTGTTATAAAGGAAAATGCAAGAATTTTAACCTAGGAGATGCAGGAGAGCATTGTAAGCAATGCCCCAGAAAATCATAATCATAATAAATAAATATGCATGGGAGAAACCAGTGGAAATACATGTATTACATGGAAAAAACAATTAATTGAAAGAAGTAATCCGTTTTACAAATCACTCCCCAGTTAGAGGTAAAGATCAATAGTTTAGTTGTTAATTATTTGGGAGCTACTGCCACCAAGTGGTAAGAAAATAATTCTTCAGAGACTAGACTCCCATAACCTTTAGGGAGAAAAGTTCCCTCACCACACTGTGGATCCAAATGTACTCCATCCTATCCCATTGCATCACAATCACCCAAGATTTGATCTTCATTAAATAACCAGCTGTCTTTGGTTTCTATTAGCACACTAACAAAATGTTTTTCTGTCAAGAGAAAAAAAACAAAGTTTAGTTCTAATAGAGGAAAATAAAAGAAAACATAACAAATACTGAGAGAGTTCAGGTAAAATCATAATTGAAAAATTCTAAATTAGGTTAGCCTCTAGAGTTAAAAAGACTGATGTTCAAACACCAACTCTGCCACTTGCCTGCTTTATGATATGAAAAAAATGTATCTGAGGATCAGCTTTCTCAGCTGAAATACAGAGGTTAATATAGATGATGTGTGCAAAATGTTTAGCCTAGAGGCTGTTATCTAGCAAGTGCTTGATAAATACTATTCCATTCCTTTTTATTATGATAACTATAAATTGTGTTCCTCTTCCCTAAACCTAAATACATGTTTGGTTCATTGAAATTATGATATAGAATCAACTCCACTGTAAAGAGGTTTAATCTAAAAGAGTAAAAATCGCCACAACCATAATAGGGATTTTCTATGATTTCCCTAATTCCAAAGAAAGAACTACAGTGAGAAGACAAAAATGAAGAAATATCATACATTCTATATCTAGATCAGGCAGTAATAATAATTCCTTCCTGGTGAGGTTCTGAGCAAGGCAATTAAGCCCCCTTGAACCTTGTTTAACTCATTCAGTGCTATAAAAAATACAAATCAATTAATTATTTTGGAAGGTGGCCCAAAATATAAAATTTGTATGTGGATGTCAATTATAATTTTATACAATACAAACCAAAAGTCATCTACTATTATCTTTAAATCAAAAGAAAAGTAAAAATAGTGTGGTCGTTTATTTGGTTATAGTAACCTGTTATCTGGAATTCTAGATTCAGTAGCCTTAATTAACCAATTCATGCATATATTTATGACTTGAGTAATTTATATTCACAACTATATATATATCCCAGGACACTGAAACAACCTAAAATGGCTTGTTTTATGGGAGATGAATTACACAGTGCCGCATATATGTCACTGAACTCTAATTCTTCGAAAATTGAGCATCTACATATATTTGAAAATTGAGCATCTAGCCGTGTGGTAAATTACTATTAAAAAAAGAGTCAGTATATTTCATAGGATTCTACTTCAACTTCTTGCCACATTTGCACCAACCTTATCCTCTGTACTCCCACGTGGTACTCATTTACCTACTACCTAAACATTTCCCATTAAAAGGACCTCATTTATGTTATCAGGAAGCTTAAGCTACTTTGTGGATAGATCTATTGATTTGAAATTATTTACTGATAATCGGTTAAAATCTTCCTCTATATAACTCCTCTCCATTGTTCTTGGAGCTAGCATTTCGATTCAGAAATAATAGGTAACATTTTAGACTACCTCAATTTCCCAGGTAGGTCAAAGAACAGAACTTTTAGTAGTATTAGCTTCAACCTATGAATTGTCATATCCTGCAGCACAAAATGTAGTCCTTCTGTGTATCACACCTTTCAGCAATCATGTATTTTTATGACCTTAGCACTTTAAAATAAATAAAATAAGGTCCTCTGAGTTACTTGGTTTTTTCAAATCTGGATATAAATCAGAACAAAATGTAAAAATACCATCATTTTTATTAAAATAACCCATAGAATATGCCAATGGATACTTTCAATTGGGAGCAGATGACCACGGAAGTGGCCTCTGGCCCTTTGTCTCCTAAGGTTTGATGTCCTCTCGGCATCCCCAGTACTGGATCACTGGGTCCTTCCAACAGGATGTGGGATGGAACAGGGCCGGCATGTTCAATGAGTTATGCAACAGGAAGAAGACAAATCATTTCATTTTCCTTTGGTACTTCTTTATTTTCTAGCCATGTCTCTTTGAAAATATCAACTTATTTTAGCTGTATTAATAGATAAATGGAAATAAATTTATTCTAGCTGTGTTAGACCTTATTCCCAGCTGGGCAAGAGATACAGTGGGAAGTCTAAGTGTGATAGTGATTGGGAAAAAAGGAATCGTAAGGGATTCTTTAAGGGAAAGGTGAAAACTAAGGTGATAGGCATACTCATTAGCAACCCTTCCCTCCAGACAGATTTTCCTCAATATCTTTTCACTGGGAACAATTTATAATTGATCTTTTTTGACAAGGTGTTTCCAATATACTTAGTGCTAATGTGAAACCAAGAATAGTTGGCCCTCCCTATGCGCAGGTTCTGCATCCACCAATTCAACCAACTGAAGATTTTTTTAAAATCTGGGAAAAATGATAAAAATATGAGTACAACAATAAAAATCATACACATAGAAAAACAATATGGTATACAACTATTTACATAGTAGCATTTATATTGTCTTTGCATTAAAAGTAATTTAGAGAAATTTAAAGTATATAGAAGCATATGGGAAGATTATATGCAAATAGTGTGCCTTGTTACATAAGCGACTTGCGCATCATCAGGTTTGAGGATCTATGGTGGTCCCAAAACCAATCTCCTACATATATGGAGAGATGACTGTATAGGGCGCAAAAGGAATAATTAGGAAATCCCAAGCTTTAATTCTCATTAAAATTCTGCCACTGATTTGCTATGTTTTGTTGTTGTTAGTTTTTTTCTGTTTTTTTTTTTTTTTTGCATCTTTATTTCTCTACACACATAATAAAAACACTTAAAGAATGTTCTTTTCAGTATTCCCAGAAATATTGGGAGAACTCAGATAGTAAGTGTTACAAACTTTTGAAAAAAGTAAACTATTGAAATTTGAGAATTTACTCCAAAAGAATACCTCAGAAATGTTTCCGTTTGGGGTCATTCTTGATTTAACAGCAAAGTAAAGGAACTGGATGATGAGGGTAAAGTTTCATCTGCTAAGACATCTTATAATTTTTTTTTTTTAGTAAGGCTAAGAATTGTACCTCTAAGGGATATTGATAGAGAATACAGTGTTTAATATTTTCTCCAAAGTCCAAAATCCACATGTTTTTTATGCTCCCAAATTATTTCTTTTTGCTACACTATTATTTCTTGCTGCAACCTTTGTGGGTATTTCAATAAAAGCACACTGTTACTCCAGGAAATAGAAAATCCGTCAGGCTTAATCTTTTTGTTTCTTTAAGAGCCAGCACCTATTGTCTGGCTCTGTTGAGAGAGTAAGTTATTTTTGATTCTCTGTAGCATCATCTTATAATACTATAAAGACATACAAGTGTTAAATCTTCTATGCAACTGCACAGGCCTAAGAAAATTGCTGAGTAATGAATAAATGAATCAGTGAAAGATTAGAAAAAGAGTTAAAATTATTTTATGATGGTCCTGTTTACCCAGAGAAAGCTGAAAGCTGTTACATTAATAACACAAATCAACGAGACTTAGAAACCACCATTCATAACTATTCTTAAATGATTCAGAAATTCAGCATCTTCCCTGGGTCTTTTATTAGCTTAAGTTTATAAATCACCTAGACCATTATTGTACTTCTATTACAATGATTTCTTCCACAGTCTAGTCCTTAAAAACCTCACCCTCTGGATTCATTTACCGGAATCTTCTATCTGATTTGGATCAGACAAGATTCTGATTCATGTTCTTGTAAGATCTTATTTTAGATTTTTTGAGACAATGAGAAATGTATAATTACTTTTCAATTATACAATTCTCCAATATTTCCTTTTGAGATTTGATTTAAAAGTCTCCCTATTTTCCTTGTCAAGATTTTAGGGCTCTGTGGCAAATCAAATCGAACCAGGTACTGGAAAGACGTAATTCATGTTTGCTGTCCTTTAAAACCATTTTGAAGTTAACAAACTAGGTATGTGGAGAGATGAGATACTTCTCCCTCAGGAAATTTCAAGTGAGTTATAAATAGTGCTCTTTAACTCATTGATTTCCCATAGAGTTTGGAAACAGTTCATTCTAGTTTACTATTTCCAACCCCTTCGTTTTCAGAGTCCAATTATATATACTGACGACCTCTGGCATAAATGTATTCAGGAAGAAAAATCATACTTTTATACCTGATCCAAAATATTTATTATAAAATTGATACAAACAGAGAAAGTATGGCTAAGTCATATAAACTACAATACTGACTCACAGAGTGAGAGTAAAATTCTTCCCTGTGTTTATTTCAAAGGCCTCAAATCAACTGCTCTAGACGCTCTGAAAAGACAGAGTGAAACAGACAGAGAAAGAGAGACAGAAAAAGTTGGGTAAGACAACTACTTTTGTTAGTACCTCTTGAAGAGGCCACTCTCTTATTCCTTAGGTGCTCTATCTGGGATAATAGCTCCACCTTCTCTTCAATCCAGGTAGTCTGATCCCCAGAAATGATCTCTCATCATGAGAAACAGAAAAACAAACAAAGCTTAAAAGAACTTAAAAGCCCAAATATACTACCAGTTCTTTGATGGGGGAAATGAGCCTCTCAAAGACAAACTACACAAAACTTCCCATGCAAAGGCATAAAAGGTTTCCAACAGGATCTAGAGAAAGCAACAGTAACCTCCTCTCCCCATAGCTAATGGAGATAAGTATGAACAAGACACTGACTCCTCACAAAGTGCTTCTGACAACTGTCTTAACACCTGGGAATGGAGAGAGAAGTGTTCTGTATGAGAGTCCATACCTTTTAGGAAAGAGAAGAACCCTGTCCATCATAAAAGCTTAAGGAGTCCTTAGAGTATATGAGACATCAATCGCTGCTCCCTTCAGGACTCTTACATGAGTTTGCATTTCTAATAAGTATCCCCATGTCATTCCAACATAATGGTTTATGGAAGTCATTATTTGAAAAATTCTTGTGGATGCTTTGTAACTCAGATTATTCAGACTAAAGTGGGTCTAGTTGTTGAGACAGCCAAAACCCAGTTCTCACAAACTACCTGTGGAAAAGAAATAGGCAAATAGCATGGGCAGCTTTTATACATTGCCTCATTCCCCAGAGTGTTAAAACCGGATAGATGCACATTCAGATAGGATTATTGAATAAAACATATGTCGTCAAATGGAGCGATGCCTCTTTACTTTCAGTGATATCTTACAAAGGATTTCAAGCAGAGTCACCAAGTCAGGATTATTATTAATGTGACGTAAGCCCTGAGGTTTAAGGAAGTTCCTCTTAGGGCACCCTACTCTCCCTGAGAGAGCATACCCTTTTTCCTCAGAAAGGACAACAAAAAAGATGGCAACAGCTTTGGTTATAGTCCTTCAAAGGCCAGTCATTGTTTTCAATCAAAAAGTGAGATGCCTCTCTCCTTTAGGAATTGTGCTTTAGATAGGCATGACATGAAAAGTATAGTACCTGATGGGTTAAAATAACCATAAAATAACAAATAAATTGACCCTATTTAAAAATGTATTCTGATATTTTAATGCCCTGAAACATTTTCTAATATATTTTGACTGTTCATATGTTATCTGATCTTGACTGAATGAAACGTATCTGGATTTCTTCCGGTTGCAAGTTTCTAGATGATATTAGGATAGTGTGTGCATCAAGGCTAAAGAGGGGTCTAAAGAGGAGAATGAACTACAGTCACTCAGAACAGTGAACCAGTCAATATCAGGTAATAGCATCTCAGCATTCAGATGAAAGTGCTAAGACGTTGTCCAACTTCTAGTTTCACCAAAAGGGAAAAGCTATTCTGTGTATATTCTGAAGGCAAACCTGATGTTTGAGAGAAAGTGAATCAACTACTGGAATATATTCTCATAGGTAAATTTCACAAATCATTTTCTGTCAATTAAGAACAGAGTCTTTTTAGTTTGGGAAATTACTTCTCATCTCTAAAAAATATTTTTGCAATTATCACTCAGTGTAAAACTGTCTTTTTCAGTGACTTTTATATAGAAAAGTCTATTTGTATTGACATCTCAACAGCATCTGAGGACTGAGAAAGAACTTTCTGAAACACACAGTGTTATGACTGTGACATGTGAAAGGTCAACACCATCCAAGTTATTTTCAAATGCTGCCATTTAGACAAGAATTAATCTATCATGAATAACCATCACTGTTTTCAATGTTTAACTGGATTTGATTCAGTGACGATTAATTGCACCCAGTTATGTGCCTTAAAATTGGATGAAATTGACTAATTTCTGTACCTCCCCACGGATACTATAAATATACTCATCAATGCATTTACTAATTCATTCATTTCATCTGAAGTTCAATTATGTCATCTAGAAATATTATTTCAACAGCATAGCTTTGTCAGAGAGGCTATGGCAAAGGTGGATATAACAAGTAGATGATCTATCACTCCAACAATGCCAGTAATGGCAAATGAAATAACACATTTAATTCCATTGTTGATATGGAGATTCATATGAGGTTTGAAATGGTTTCTTAGATCCATAATTTCTTTTCTTCATAAACTTGCCCATCACAGAGCAAAATTCCTTTTTCAATCCATTTCTTTTTCTAGAGGGTCAAGAGACTACCAAAATGCTTTACAAAATAAAGATTTTATTTCAACAACTATTATGAATGTGTGGAACTACAAGATCCTTTCTAACTAAAGATGAAATATGTTAGTTATTGAAGGTGGAGACTGCATCTACTTCAACATGTAGTGGTTTATGCTTCATTATATTTAAGAAGAAAACTATACTCAACATTCAAACTCAATCTTCCATGATAGGCTTAATTTATTTCAAGGAGTGTGCTCAATTCTTATAAACTACTCTATGGAACTTTTGGGTTTGTTTCTGAAATGCCTGACTCCCCCCACATTCTGAATTCATTTCAATTCCACTTGCAAAACCAGCCTTGGATATAGGCAGGCAAAACAATGACCTCAGTGGTTGTGGTTGAAAAAATGCTAGCAGAGCTCCTTGGCCCACCCCAAAAAGGGGGGCCACCCTCTCATTCCAAATACACTTTCTGAGTATGTACAGATTGGGGAGTTTTTGTTAGTATTTTTTAAATACCTATGGAGAACACAAAACTGAATAACAATGAATCTTGATGGACTATTTTTTATTAATATTTACATCATAATTTTGCCTTGAGCAAATAGGAGTCAACTTATTTAACTTTTTGAATAAGTAACTCCTGAAAATGGTTCAAATGTAAATGAAACCAAAAGTATTCAATGAAAAGTTCAGTCCCCTTGATCAGGTTGCCATCACTCCTCTAACTCAAATAATCATTTGTTTCTTATTTGTTTTCCAGAGTTACTTTAAACATGTATGAGCAAACTTGTATATAGATAATTATATATTTCTTGCCTTTCTACACACAAGGTAGTATATTACATACACAACTTTACACCTTGCTTTTATCCCTTAACTATATGTGTTGGAGAACTTCCCATATCAGTGAATAGTAATCTTTCTCATATATTTTTAATAGATGCAGAGAACTCCTTTAAGTTTAACCAGTTCTCTACTGACTGACATTTGGGACTGCTCTTCTTGTGTTATTACTAATAGCGCTAAAACAAATAATATGGCACATGGATCAGTTTGTATACTTGCAGCTAAATCTGTTGGATAACTTCTCACTTGTGGGACTGCTGAGGCAAAGGAGATACACGTATGTGCACACACACACACACAGAACACACCTGTATAATTTTAATAATTGTTGCTGAATTCCTTTCAGTAATCAATGTATCTTTAAGCAATGTTTGCCTGGTTCTCTACATCTTTGCCAAGATTATCAAACAGTACAGAACAGAATCAAAGGATTTTTGGCAATCTGATAAATGAAAAAACATATTTGAGTTAGTTTGAAGTTGCATTTCTCTTATTACTGATGAGGTTGGGCATATTTATATTTAGAAGTCATTTGTATTTCAGGGAAGTATCTGTTCATATCCTTTGTGTATGTTTCCATTGAATCATTTATCTTTTCCTTATTAGTTTTTAGGAGTTCATTTACATTAGGGAAATTAGTCTTTTGCTTATTGTTGCAAATATTTTCCCCAGGCTTCCAGAAGATTCAGTGTCTGTTGAGGGTTCACTCTTTGCTTCAAAGATGGCACCTTTTAGCTGTGTCTTCAGGTAACTGAAAAGATAGACAAGCTCTCTGAGGTCTCCTTTATAAGGTCACTAATTCCATTCGCAAATATTCAGACTACAGCAATTAAGTTTTATGTGTTTTCATTTGTACAAATCTACTATAGTTTCTTCATTAATGTTTTTAAGTTTTCTCCTTATTTATACTTACATTACACAATTTATTTTTAGGAATTTTATCACTTGCATATATGAATATTACTAATTTCTAATACTAATTTGTGCCTTGCTACCTTTCTGTATTACCATGTAGAGTTGATTCTCTTGGGAATTTCATATATCAATTATATTGTTTGCAAATAATGATAGTTTCACTTCCACGTTTGCAATTTTAATACTTTTAAGTTATTGCTATTGCCTGTTTGGATTGTCTAGTAGCTGTGCTCCAATGTATAACACAAGTGGTAATAGTGGGCATCCTTGCCATTTTCATCACATTGAATGAAGGATGCATGCTATCAACACAATTTATCACTGTTGGCATTGATCTTAGTCAGCTGATTGAGGTGGTGGTCTCCTTGGAAAAAAGAGTATTCTATTCCATGGAACTTTTGGGTTTGTTTCTGAAATGCCTGACCCTCCAGATTCTGAATTCATTTCAATTTCACATGCAAAACCAGCCTTCGATATAGGCAGGCAAAACAATGACCTCAGTGGTTGTGGTTGAAAAAATGCTAGCAGAGTTCCTTGGCCCACCCCAAAAAGAGGTGCCACCCTCTCATTCCAAATACACTTTTTGTATTCCCATATGGTACTTTTTGGAAGAAAATCATTAAGTGTGGCTCACACTTACATAGTGGGAAGTTATTCTCCACTTCTTTGAGAGCAAAGTATCTACATAAGTTATGTGAAATTTTTCTGTACAGTAGATTTTCCTCTTCTCTCCATTTACTGCATTAGTCTATCATTCATTTTCATGGCCTTAAGGATATTTGTGGTACACATTGTGTCATAATCCCATGCTATTTTATTTTATTGCTTGAATTGCTCCAGCTTTAGTCATTGAAAGCTATTTCAGTTGGCTCCTTTGTCCCTTTGACAAATCTCAATGTGGGTTTTGTTTGTTTGTACGCTCAACATTCATCTTATATATTTCCTACCCCAGTCCAAAAATCAATCATTTCTCCAAGGATGCATGGTTCCTTTCATAGGAGAAGGCATTCAAAACCAAGATCTGGGTGATAGGTGTGCTCATTGATACTGGGATGTTGCTCCTTCTAGAACTTATCAGTTATCAGAGCAAAGAAGTATATGTATGAGAATATGCCAGTGTGTGTATAGACATCCATATAAATAGTTCTATATGTAACCGTCTGTATCTACATTAAACTAAAAATTGCTTAATACTGATACCTACAACTCCAGTCCCTTCCCATTGGATCATTCTAGACTCTTCCCCTGACTTATCTCTGAACTCTCAGTCTAACAGTAAGAAATCTGGCTTTTACCATCTATGCATTTATTTAATTGTTCAATTTCAGTATACATGTATAGTGGTGTCAAAATTGTTAACCAGTAACCCTATAGGAAACAACTTTGTGAAATAGAGTATAATGCTTATATACCATTGCCTTTTTGTCTTTTTTTCAGTTTTACATATTCCACTTATTTCTAAAGTTATATCTCAGGTCAGCATTTTCTCCCTGACCCCTTTCATTGAAATTGTCTTACACATTTTATTATAGTTATATTGTTTGGTTACATTCTACATTCTATTCTGGGATTCCCTAACCCCCTAATTTTTAAATTTTTAACAAAATTAATTGAAAAAAATTTTTAGACATTAAGGTTTTTTGTGCTGTACAGTTCTATGTGTTTTCACAAAAGGATAGTATCATGTGTCCACAATTGCAATATCATACAGAATAGTTTTATTTCCTTAAATATATACCCCATGTGTCGCCTTTTCAATCCCCTTTACCTCCCTCAAACCCTAGCAATTGCTTATTTTTTACTGTCTCTCTTATTTACTTTTTCCAAAAGTTTACAGAATTGGACAGTGAACAGCCTTCTCAGACAGGCTTTTTTATTTAGCAGTATGCATTTACATTCTGTCCATGCCTTTGAGTGTCTTGGTATCTCGCTTTTTTTTTTTTCTATCAGTGAATGGTATTGCCTTGTATGAATATACCACAGTTTATCCATCCATCTATGAAAAAAAAATCTTTATTGTTCCTAGTTTTACAAAATCATTTCAAATTAGTTAGGTAAATACCTAAAAGCAAAATTGTTGGGCCATATGGGAAGACTATGTTTATCTTTGTAAGAAACTGCCATCTTGTTTTACATAGTGACTACACCATTTTCCATTCCTATATGTAGCAAATGAAAATTCCTGCTGCTTCACATCACAAGCAATTGATATCATCAGTTATTTGCTTGTTTAATTTTAGCCACTCTAGCAGATTTGTCTTGGTATTTCACTGTTGTTTAAATTTATAATTTTTAATGACAAACAATGTTGACTATCTTTTTATATGTTTATTTGCCATCTGTGTATCTTCTCTGTCAGTTGTTCAGATCTTTCACTCATATTTTAATTCAGTTGTTTGTTTTCTTATTCTTGATCTTGTTTAATTTCAGTTTATTTCCCTTCAATATTTTTTTGCAGGGGTGTTTGTTTGTATAAGTGTCTTTCTTTTGCCTATTTCTCAATTCTCAATAAAAAACTGACCTGATTTACCCAGATAATAGTGTACCATGCCAAATTCTAGGTCTAGTTAACTAAAACAAAACAAAAGTTTGAAAAAAGTTTAGAAGAGATTAGAGACTTAGGGAAAACAAAATACGTATTAGCAACGATGAAGGGCTCTGAGTGAAATAAATTAAAGGATGATAAAATAATGATCTCTATGTCTAAGACCTATTACAAACCAAACAACTCTCACTCTTTGACCTTATGTTTTGAATGTTGACTCCATGTTTCTCCCTTGAAGAGCAGTTTATTCAGTCTTCATGTTTGTTGACATCTCACTGATAGTAGTTAAGGAGAATTTCAGGGCTGAAATGGAGAGACCTAAAATGAATAGGTCTATTGATAAAGCACTGCTGAAAACACTGCATGTGATTCCCAGGGAAATGGACTCTATACCTTGACTGTATACTAGAATCACCTGGGAAGATTTAAAAATAATGATGCATGAGTCCTACCCTGGAGATTCTAATTTTTGATTGGTTAAAATGTCAGGAATTTTAAAAGCTAATATGCAGCCAAATTTGAAAACCACTGCTTTCAGGCAGGCTTTCCAACTTGATAAGCTTTCCTCATTTTACAGAGATAATTTACTATATATACACACTATATATACTATATATAATATATAATACATAATATATATATATATATATATATATATAGTTTGTGTGTGTGTGTATATATATATATAATAGAAACCACTAGAAAAGTGGGATCTCAAACGAAAAGAAGCCGATAACAGAGGAGGCATCCTTATGAGTTGAGCCAGGATATGATGTAAGAAAAACACAATCACCAGCACAATATCAAGAAAACTATGAAATGATTTCTATGTGCATTTTGTGTTTTGAACCACAAAATAACCTTTCTAAGAGCTTCCAGAGTTATTACTTAATTAAAAGGTGAGTGAAGTAGAGTAAGAATATTCAAGAGCTAGTGGTCTCAAAATAAATCTTTCAACTTTTAATCCAGGTACAGGATAAATACATCTTTTAGCTAGAACTAGATTCTTTCTAAACAATTTTTAAACATTTAACATCTGTCTGTGTGTTTTCCTGATGATTTTTCTATGCATGTTAAAGAAATGAACTAATGTTTATGAAATTGTATAAGTCATTAAAGATTATCAAAGTATTAAATTCAATTTGTGGTTCAGTGGGTAAAAAAAAAAAAGTAGTGTTGTTTCTTTCTAATGAGTATATCTCCTCTAATAACTAGAGAATTTCAGTGAAAATTATTTCATCTGAAGTAGTTAAATATTATGTGGGAAAAATTTTTAATAAGCTGTGTTAAAATAGGATTGGCCCGTCATCATTTATAATCTTATCAGTTCAGCCTTGCCTGCTCTCCTTCAACCTTGCCTGCTCTCCCTGCCAGCTAATAGTTAAATCTGCTTCCACAGTAATACGGTTCTGAAATTTTCCATTACATAATTCAAACTGGGAAATTCTACTATTGCCTTTTTTACTTTCAGTCGCTCTTCCCCAAAATAAACTTTCTTGTACAGAAAAGAATACTAATACGGAACTCACTAACTAGTACCTAGGCCAGTGCAAGAGAAAGAGAGAGAGAAAAGGAAAGAGGGAGACAGAGAAGAGAGACAAACTAGCAGGGAAAGAAAAGGGTTTTACTCATTTTAGAGAAATTCTAACAAAGTACTTTTCTGTTCTCTATTTTTCCTCTTGCTAAGAAAATAGAAAACGTTCACATTTAGTCTTATTGCTTACTTTATTAGAATTATTTATACCAATTTATTGCATAGTGTTACTTTTTAAATTTTTTTCTAACTTTCCTAATACCTATTGCTTTAATCTTTGTTGTCATTTTATCTTGTTTTTAAAACAAATTCTCTTTATTTTTAGTTTTCTGATCTATAATTTAATGCACAAATTTAAAGTTCAACTTTTTAGTTGTTATCTAAACCTAGTTAGGATCTCTTTATTGAGTTAAGTAATATAAGAATGTTAGAACATTTTACTTACATCTTCTTTACTCCTGCTCAACACATCATAGCTTATGCCAAAATCGCCTGGGGTATTAGCAGATATTAATTTTTTCAATAATGTATTTTCCATTTAAAACATTTACTGTGTTTTATTTTGTGTTTTTGTTATTTCTTTCCTTTCCTGTCTCATATCTTTCTCTATTTATTGTCCTGAATACAACTTCCGGTAATTCTTTTAGAGTTTTATGTGGAATAATGTTTTTGAGCCTGTATTAGTTTCCTGTTGCTTCTCTAACAACTTTCTGCAAATTTCGTGGCTTAAAACAACGGAAATTCGTTTTCTCACAGTTCTGAGGGGCAGAAGTCTAAAATTAGTCTTTAGGGCTGCATTCCTTCTGGGGGCTCCAGGGAGAATCAGCTTCCTTGTCCTCTCCAGTACCCAGAGGTCACCTACATCCTTTGCCTCATAGCCCCCTTGCCCCTCTTCAAAGCCAACAGTGTAGCATCTTCAAATTTCTTCTCCCTGCCTCTTTGTTTCTGTCAACACATAGTCTTCTGCTTCTTTTGACCTTGCCTCCTTCTTAAATGACCCTTGTGATGACATTTAAGGAATCCCTGGATAATCTGTAATAATCTCCCCATCTCAAGAAACCTAATTTAATCACATTGGCAAAGCCTTTTTTACCCTATAATATTCATGCATTATGGGGGTTAGAAGATGGATATATTTGGAGGGCCATAATTCAGTCTACCACCATGCGCTTGGCCAAGTGAACATGTTGTTCTTATAATCTGTTGCTTAAATAAGAGTTTGGCTGGATATATAGTGCAAAGTTTGAAAGTCATTTTTTTTTCAGAATTTTGTATTTTATCTTAATATCTACTTTTAGGCTGTTAGTGTGAGAAGTGGAGTCAGTCTGGTGTACGGAACTAAATGTTGTGGCTGTGATTATCTTTGATGCAAAATAGTCTTTACACTCCTCTACTAGTGGCCTATAGTTGACTTGTGCTTATGTGCTGGACATATTTTTTTTTCTGGTGTGAGTGCCCCACCCTCAGCTGGAGTACCTGTTCATCTTCATCACAGGGTCGGGGTGTAGGGTCTCCTCCCATGCTGTTGTCTCTCCCTCATTGGTAGACTGCTATCAGTTGTTACTCCCAACTGCTAACTCATGGTGAAGTGAAGGTGGGGCTGAAGGAGAAGGTGTTTTGTTGTTGTCAACCAGTTTTAGTTTAGAAGTCCCTGTGCACCTGATCTCAGGTGTGGGGCTTTCTCAGTATTCTGTACCCTGCTCCCTGAGACAATTAAACTTAGCCTTATATCTGGGGTTGACCTTGGGCAGAAGGCTCTTGCCTCTTCTCCAGTGGTCGATGTCCTCTACTTAGTATAGGCATAGGATGCTAGGCCCAAGATGAATTCCTGCCTCTCCCTCTGTATTTTTTTTTTTTTTTTTAAGTATCTTCTACTTTTCCTCCAGTTACCGTGGCAATCTATATTTGAATAGACCCTGGAAATGAGAAGTTTTGCTTCCCTTCTGCCAGAAACCTAAGGCTTTTGCTTCATAAAAAAGAAGGTCTACGGAAGGAGCAGGGCTTCATACCTCCCCCAACACACACAAATGTGTGATGCCCACTGTCTCTTCCTCCCTTACTCTGCAACAGGTGACACAGCATCAGATTTTTCTTGAAGAAGATTGTCTCTCTTTGAATTGAGGTTATCTCATTGTCTTGGAACCTCAACCAGCTCTCTCATGGGCTCTAAAATATCATCATTTCCTGCTTAAAGTGGAAATGACATCTTTGCATCTTTCTATGTCCTAAACAAAAGCAGAAATCTCCAAGGACTTAACATAAAGAAAATCCACTCAAAGTGTAACATACTGTCTTCATAATCATGTCATTTCATCCAACAAGTCACAATCTTAGTTTTCTATTGAATATAATCTAAATTGGAATCAAATGAAGTTCGCTTGGAGGATGAACTAATTTTATTTTATAGTGTAGCACTTGATGTCTTATCATTAGATTGCAGCATTTATATTATTTCACAGTAAAAGCAATGCAAGTAACCCTCCCTGGATTTAAACATTCCATCTTCTCAGAAATAAAATTATATTTTCTCATGTAAAATTTTTCAGACTTTACACATGTACATATACATACAGCTATCAGCTTTACTTTTTTAGCTAATTTGTTTCTTTTACTTGCTTAATAATTTCCATAACGTGGGTAAGTGCTTTGCATCCTGGATAAAGTTATGTTGAACAAAAAAAATGTACCTTGAAATATTATAACAAATTCCTTTATAAAATAAGATGCATTTAATTTTAGAATGTAACACAATTGACTGATGTTCTTATTATTTTATTACATCAAAAGTTATATCATAAATTAACAATGGTCTTGCAGTTGTAGGTGAGTAGGAATTCATTGAACACTTCCAGTCGGATTTGCTAGTATAATCTACACTGAACTAACACCAAAAAAACTCTCTTTAAAAATCACTTTCATTACTTTTTTTTTTTTTTTGAGACAGAGTCTTGCTCTGTTGCCCAGGCTGGAGTGCAGTGACTCGATCTTGGCTCACTGCAAGCTCCACCTCCTGGGTTCAAGTGATTCTCCTGCCTCCGCCTCCAGAGTAGCTGGGACTACAGGTGCCCACAACCACGCCTGGCTAATTTTTGTATTTTTAGTAGAGATGAGGTTTCACCATATTGGCCAGGCTGGTCTCAGACTCCTGACCTTGTGATCCACCTGCCTCGTCCTCCCAACATGCTGGGATTACAGGCATGAGCTACCACGTCCGGTCCATTACATTATTAAAAACAAATTAATTAGACATTTAATAAAGTCTTAAATTGTATGTGTGATTTCTGACCTTTATATGTTACCTTGAGCAAGTCACTAACCTCTCTGGACCTCTAGTTCCCCACATCCCCACATGTAAGCTTTGAGGGATAAATTAAATAATCTTTTAAGATCTCTTCCAGTATTATGACTTGGGGTAAATAAAGATAGCCAATGAAATAAAATATCAATTTACTACTTTGGGGGCCTCTTTTTCTCTTTTCTATAAACTGTGGTGGCTAAATTTCAACCAAGATCTTTTAGATCCTCCTCATAAATCCCATAATTTCATATACTTCCCGTTACATGTGCCCACTTTTTCTCAGGTTACAGCTTTTCTCTAGGAAATGTGATTTTTGGATACTCTAACAGAAATGACAGTTGGAGAGTATTTACATTCTTCTGCTGCAAGTAGAAAAAATATTGATTGATTCCTTCACTACTCTCCCTTCCCTCTCCCAATCCTCGAATTCCCATTTCTTAGCTCCATTCAATTGAAGTGAGACAATACAAAATGGGAAATTTATTGGCACCTAGATGTTCCAACATGCTCCATGTTGAATGGAGAACTCTGCTTATGCTCCTGACCACCCCTTGGGCTTTACTGTAAATGAATAATGGTGGTGTTTATAGATTTCAAAACAGATGCAAGGCACATAAAACTACACTGCTTTCAAATTCTTTTCGATTGAGTTCTGGATAAACGAACTTTCAGAATGAAAACAGGGTAGTCAGGGAAACTTAAGGAGAAGAGTATGCTTGAGCTTTGATCTGAAGCTTGAAGCACTGAGAGGTACAGAATTGGTCCAAGCTGGAATTTCTTGAGCACAGCCTTGAAAAATGTGAGATGAAATTAGTAACAAAAAGAGTCCATAAGAGGACATGATCATCTACACTTAGGACACAGTGGGTGGTGAGAAATGGTCACTCTGAAATAGTTTTTTAAGGTTACTGAAAATTATGCAAGTATTCAGATTTTATAAAGTTCTGAGTTTCTATCTTCTCATGGTTTTATAATACTAAAAATATTTTGTTAGCTCTATTTCGAAAGTATGTTAACTATTTAGCTATCATATACTTTCTGAATATAATCCCAACATTTTTTGCCTTTGAGTGTTATGTTTTTGACCATCAGAATTAATTTTTTTTCTATTAATAAGTACTTTCTACTTTGGTTTATTACTTTGGTGCTACATTCAGAAAATCCTTCCCGGTCCTCTAAAATTACATCAATATTTAACTTAGTTGTTTCCCAAGGCATTTAAACATTTTTGTATAAATATTCAATTTTATATTAATTTTGGTGTATGTTAGGGAATGTTAACACATTATTCTAGTTCTATTTATTGGGAAAATAATCATTTCCATTAATATGAAAGGTCATCTAAATTATATACCAAATTCTTATATATTCTGTGTTCCCTATTCCTTCTTGCTGCACCACTGCCTGCATAATCATTTTGCTCCCTTATAGGAAAAGGTTCCTTGCAACAACTTCCCTTACTTACTGCTTTTTAACAAATTTTCTTGGTACTTCTCACGTGCATATTATCTCAGATAATCTTTAGCATATTTTCATATGTATTTGGAAATAAATCTATCCAGGTGTCAAATATTTAGTGAAATAAACTATATTGTTAGTTCTGACTTCAGATAATTAAACAACAACAACGAAAACTAGTCCTCTTTGCAAATCAAAATTTTCTTTTTTTTCTTTTTTTTTTGAGACGGAGTCTCGCTCTGTCGCCCAGGGTGGAGTGCAGTGGCCGGATCTTGGCTCACTGCAAGCTCCGCCTCCCGGGTTCACGCCATTCTCCTGTCTCAGCCTCCCCAGTAGCTGGGACTACAGGCGCCCGCCACCTCGCCCGGCTAGTTTTTTTGTATTTTTTAGTAGAGACGGGGTTTCACCAGGTTAGCCAGGATGGTCTCGATCTCCTGACCTCGTGATCTGCCCGTCTTGGCCTCCCAAAGTGCTGGGATTACAGGCTTGAGCCACCGCGCCCGGCCCAAAATTTTCTTTACAAATCTGAAGTCCTTTAGTGGACTTCTTACTTATTAATGAATATTTTATATAGTTTACTTCAAGTTAGAAGTATGTGAAAACTTGCATTCAAATGGAACTGTTTCTATTCAAATTAAACTATTTATCATTTTATGATCACCAAAATATCTAATAGTCTCTCCTTGGTAGATAATCTGATGTGACTGCCTTTGCAAAGCAATTATGTCAACAATGTTTTATCTACAAGAAATTACATGCTATCAATTGCTTTATCCCTTTGTGCTCTTCTGACATATCCACAGCAACAGTCTTTCTGGTAGAATAAGGAAGTAGTCATTGTACCAATCGGAAAGGTACAAAGAGTAGCTCTATAGAGAATCATCTCCTTGTCTGATGCATTATCTTTTGATTTGTGCAGATTCTTTCCTGTAGTATAACTTACTGATTTCTCGTTGTTAAGTATGAATGAATGTATCACACCACTTTTCTCCCTAAGAAAGTGGAAAGGAATCAGACAGTGAAAGGAAATGAGAGAAACAAAGCTCTAAATTTATTTACTTAATAATTTTACCTGGTGCTAAAATGGATTCAATTACCTCTAGCAATCTTGCAAAAAATAAATTTTTATTAGGGTTTATACTTTTATCCTTTACTATTCTAGAATGAGATCTTATCCTTTCCAGGTTTTGAAGGAAATTTAAAATGTTCTATCTTCCCTGGAGAAAGTGTCATGAGTGAACTAAAAGCTAAAATCTAGGGGTCCTCGTGTCTTTGGATAAGGCATAATTGTTCTTCTTTTCCTTTTCAGTTTCTTCTTTGTGGCATTTGTGGAATATTGTGCGCCAAAAAAAAATCAGGACTTGTCGTAAGTTTTTTGTTTGTTTGTATTATGCATTGAGGTGTTTGAAATGTAAAATTCTAAAATAAAAATGATGACTAGCCAGTTTTCATATACTGAATATTGCTAGTTTGAGACAAAAAAAAAAAAAAAAAAAGGCAAAAAAATCCCGCCTTTTCTGTTTTCAAAGAAAACCATCAAAATTATTAGAAACCATGACAAAAGCCCACCAATATAAAAACACTTTAATAAACTCTTTAAATACCGGAATATGTAACCTTTAATGACTGCTGCAGATGGCAGTCTCTAGTTTTCCAATTTGAAGACTGCCAGACAATCGCCTGAATCCTTCAGTGAGCTCAAGAAGATAAAGCTTCAGCCCATGAGAAATGTAACCGTTTAAATATGGAACTGGGCCTAAGGATTATTGGCTTTCTTTGACTGTGAAGCAAGTTTTGCGAAGCAGCAAGATAGCTGTGTTGCTATGGTTACAGTTAATTCTCAGAGATTTATTTTATTTTCTTTTATTACTGTGAATGTACACATAAGTGTTTTCAGATGTTTTGTGGTACTAGAGTGGGTTTCTGGGGTCTGGAACACACTCCCAGTTAACTCTGATATTGGCTGGATGAGACACACTGCATGCTGAAGTGTGGATTCCACATTGCCTTTCATGATTTTTTATGAGAGTTTGGAAATAAGGAAAAAGTGTGGTTTATTTTACCAAGTATTATGGGAAAGAACATAGACACAAATTAGCAAAATTAATACTACACAGGGACCCTAGGAAGTGGCCTTTGAGCCTAAAAAGAGTTTTCCAAGGGGAGGCCAGTTATGTCAGCAATCAGGGAATTGGAAGCATTGCAGTTATTTTTATTTGACCCCTTTTTCTAATCACACCTTTCTTTGTGAGAACATCTATTATGACAAAAAGGCTAAAGCCCTCATTGCTTTAGACAGCAATTTTATATTTGATTTTTAAAAATTACATAAAGGGAAAAATGAAACCTTTAGAAAAAAAATGTATTTTTTCAGGCTTGTAATTTGCATTTATGATTCTCCCATCATTCTTTAGACATGGCCTTCATTTCTTCTTATGCTCTTCCTCTACCAAGACTCTTTATGACTATCTAGGAACAACTCCTTGGGAGAAAGCAAGTAAACAAACAAGGAAGCAAGACAAAAAGGAAAAGAAAGAGAAAAGAGAGAGAAAAAAAGAAGAGGAGGGAGGGAAGGAAAAAATAAAAAAGGAAGGAAGAGGCTTTTTGTTGTTATTGTTGTTGTTGTTTTATACAAAAGCAATAGTGTCACTTTTCTGTGTTTCTCTTATAAGTTACAAAGAAAAAAAAAATGAAATCTGATTTTTTTTAGAAACTACCATTCAGGTGGTAGCTGTATCTACTATTAGAAGGTACATTATCCTCTGTACCTTCTGAAGTCCCCATTGATGGCATTTAACTATCAAGATTTTCTACATTTTAATGAAATTTTAAAAAAAATTTTCACTCCAAATATATCTGCAGTCTAGAGTCTCCAACCTGGTGAAATTTGAAAATAGTATATGGTTACAGACTTTAACATTTTAATTCCTGGATAAGATTGCTTTGTTAGCACATGTTAATGAGGTGTCATGCCTTTAAAGAATTAATCAGAATGACATCAGGAAAGATATGGGCTTTCCTGTGACAGAAAACTAAAGGTATTGTCTACTTTCTCTATAACAATAATTAATTATTTGAAGTTTGATTATAATATCTTTCCATATTTTCAGAGAATGAGTAAACACCAAAATATATCCCCAAAGAACAGTATGACATCCAAACCTACTTTAAAATAAAATATAATTGGTTAATTCTACTAGGCATCGTGAGCTACAAGTTTACAGTTAGTAGGATGATTTTATTATTGGTAACGGATCTTCAGTATTATATTTAATCAAGTATGAAAAGATTTTATTCATTATTGGATTTTTAGCTCTGATGATACTTACAGATGCAATAAGGAATGCTGAATTAAGTTGAAGAAATGAAATTAACTACTGTAGTTACTGTAGTTACTGACATGACATATTCTCAAGAAAGCCTTCTCCTTGGCCGGGCGCGGTGGCTCAAGCCTGTAATCCCAGCACTTTGGGAGGCCAAGACGGGCGAATCACGAGGTCAGGAGATCGAGACCATCCTGGCTAACCCGGTGAAACTCCGTCTCTACTAAAAAATACAAAAAAACTAGCCGGGCGAGGTGGCGGGCACCTGTAGTCCCAGCTACTCGGGAGGCTGAGGCAGGAGAATGGCATGAACCCGGGAGGCGGAGCTTGCAGTGAGCTGAGATCCGGCCACTGCACTCCAGCCTGGGCGGCAGAGCGAGACTCCCTCCGTCTCAAAAAAAAAAAAAAAAAA